>NC_089758.1:24104233-24131733 GCF_040412425.1 Macrobrachium rosenbergii
AGTTGCCCACACAGAGTGTTGCTTTGCTATTAACGGGTCAGTGTTTGATTGCAATTAAAACGAGAATGGTCCTCAAGTTTATACAGCTTCGAACTTATACATCACGCAATTTTAAGGAACAGATTTTGGATGTTTATATATGTATATATATATATATATATATATATATATATATATATATATATATGTATGTATGTATATGTATATATGTGTATATATATATATATATATATATATATATATATATATATATATATATATATATATATATATATATATATATATATATAAACACGGAATACTTTTATATATCTGCCAGGTGTTAATTATGCACGTCCAACTATCAAAATAATTTTTGCAATAATTCCCATGGGAAAACAGTTCTCTAGGTAATCATATAATCATAATTTAGAAATCAATTACTTTACTGAAATTGTACAAAGTAGTATTCCATGCAAATTCTAGTCCTAATGGACCTTAGCACTTGTTTTCCAATTGAGGCTGATCTACGTTTCAAGGAACGTGCAACCTGATATTTTTACGTGCGTATAAAAAGGCCTTTTCATCTATCGATATAATACCAAACTCTGAAATGTTTGTTTGTTTGCACACCGGCAGTTAAACGGGGTTGTTGCTGCCCTTAGACTTCCCCTTCCCCCCCTCTTCATCCCCTCCCCCTACCCCTCCCTCTCCCCTCCCCTTCCCATTCCCTCCCCTACCCTTCCACCCTCCCCTCCCACTCCCCTCCCCTCCCCAAATTTTCAACATTAAGTGACCCAACGGGTGGTCTAGTGTATATTTAAAAGGGTACTTTAAAATCATCCTTGCCCTTTTAACAGCAATTACTAATCAATTACCAGTGCCATTTAGATTTGCAAATGGTAATTGAAAACCGAAATACATTTTTATATACTGACAGCTCATTAAGAGTTAATTATCTGATGAAAATACTCACATTTACTGTACAGTACATTTGACTCGTTCGGAATTACTTGCTGCGAAAAATGCTAAATGTTTTAGAGATCGCTCGTTCCTTCGTCCCTTAAGTGCAAGTGGTACATATTTTCAGCTTTTTAGATGGTACATCTTTTTCATTGAGAAAAAATATTTATCCTTTTTTGGAAGATAAGAAAGTGTATGGGTCTTTTTTTGAAGTTAAGAAAAATTACGTGTTTTTCAAGTTAAGGAAAGTACGTGTTTTTCTTTAACTGAAGAAAGGTACGTGTCGTTTTAACGTTAAAGAAAAATACGTGTTTTTTTAAGAAAAAGCGTGTTGTTTTAAGTTAAGAGAAAGCACGTGTTTTTTAAGCTAAGAAAAATGCGTGTTTCTTAAAGTTAAAAAAGTACGGGTTTTTTTAAGTTAAGAAAAAATACGTGTTTTTTAAGGAAAAGCAGGTGTTGTTTTAAGTTAAGAAAAGTACGTGTTTATTTTTAGTTAAGAAAAATACGCATGTTTGTTTAAAGTTAAACGAAGAGCGTGAGTTAAGAAAGAAAGTGTCTTTTTTTTTAAGCTGAGAAACGAAAAAAAACTGACACGCAATTGAGGCAATGCATAATTTTAATCCGCATATTTAATCCTTCAGCAAACCGTTTCATAACACTCGCGGCTTAACTTCATTATATGTACATTTCCCCATGTACACATGTGCCTATGTGCACATAAAATGTGATAAAAAAAAGTGCTCACTCGCCAAACGTTTATGTTTCCACTTAGCTGGTCGTAGTTAAATTAGCAGCTACCACATTTGTTAGTTCTGTTTGAGGAAGAGAACAGACAGAACACATTAGCGGATGCTCAAGGGACTATTTCGTGGATTAAAAGCATACCATTATGCTGTTGATGCCTTTATTCCGCAACGATTAAAAAGAGGTATGTTGTAGATATAGCACTTTTTTGTAGGGAGGAATCTATGCTAAGGAATGTTAGTGTATAGATCGAATTTTATTAAGGGTAATACATCAAAATAAATAATATAGGGAGGCTAGGAAGGTTAATGAGGATGGAATAAGACACTTTTCTTGAGTGTAAATCTTGATGTGTTGCCAAAGATACAGTGGAAATATTTAAGATTTATACGAGGAATGTAACGCATGAGTAACATTCTTTCTTAATGCTTAAAAATTTCACTGTGTCCTTACCAATATATTAACATTTACACTCTAGAAATGGGTCCAATTTTACCCTCGTCCTTAGAGAACGTGCCTGTTCTTTATAGTCATGAAGGCCATTAATAGCAAGTAGTTTATTGTCTCTGGAAGATAACAGAAATTAAATCAGTAGTACCATCACTGGTCTAAGTAAAAGAGAGTTCAAAAGGCCAATGTTTTATGGCGTGCAGTTTCCAAGTCTTTATTTACTCGTATGATACTTGCAGAAACAAACATTGATTACAAGATAGGAATCTTGGGTTCTAGGGCGGATATAAGTAACTTGAACATGATGTTTGTTAAGCCTCTTAATTATGGGTTTGTGCTAATATGACACATCTTGAGTAAGCATCGTCCATTATACTGCTAATATGATACATCTTTGATTGTCATGTAGGGAAAGTTTGACTTCTCATTCGTTTTTCTGAATCCGCCCCATTTATAAGGGCGTGACTAAAATCATAATAGCAAGGTATTCAATTTATTAAATTATTTATGAAATTTTTGCATTTATATTTTTTCTTCTCTGATAACTCATCTCGTCTTTCTGTATTTCATATTGGCTTCTGTTAATTCTTTCTAAGGAACACCATATTCTTTGGAAGCTCGAATTGCAGGCCAGTGGCCCCTGTGGACTTGTGACATATGAATCGGGTTCATTTTCTGAATAATAATAATAATAATAATAATAATAATAATAATAATAATAATAATAAGAATAATAATTATTAATATTATTATTATTATTATTATTATTATTATTATTATTATTATTATTATTATTATTATTATTATTATTATGAAACAAGGCGACCTTGTAGCGAGGCTATAACAATGAGTATTAAAAGCCACAGTGGTGTTAAAAGACACAATAATATAGGCATTTAATTTTTGTGGTGTGGCATTGTTCCTGTTTGCGGTTTGTCGTGTCAATTGCTTCCATCTCCAAGTGATGACTGCTCACCCACTTGGAAGTTAACCGTACCGTGTAACCAGATTAAATGTTTGTTGATCCATAATAACTCCGTCTTACCAAGGGACTCGCCTCGCGTTGCTACGTTCTGTTTTGACTTCCGCGTACGTTGAAGGCTGCAGAGGTCGTGTGTTTATTTCCGTATATTTTGAAGGTTGTACATGTCGTGTGTAATTCTTTATATGGTGAAGGCTGTAGAGATCGAGCGTTTGTTTCTCGATGTGTTGAAGGCTATAGAGATCTTTTGTTTTTTTCTGTATATTTGGGAGGTTGTGTGTTTATTTCTGTGCACTTGGAAGTTTGCAGAAATCGTGTTTTTTTTTATTTATTTATATTTCGAGGGCTGTATGTTTATTTCTGTGTATTCTGAATGATGAAAACTTTTTTTTTCTGCCTATTTTGAAGGTTGCAGAGATCGTGTGTCTATTTCTTTATATTTTGAAGGTCGTGTGATTATTTCCTTATATGTTGAAGGCTATAGAGATCGCGTGTTTTTTCTATATTTGGAGGTTGTGTGTTTATTTCTGTGTATATTGAAAGTTGTAGAGATCGTACGTTTATTTATTTATATTTTGAAGGGTGTATATTTATTTCTGTATATTCTGAAGGTTGTAGAGATCTTGTGTATAATTCTTGATATAGTGAAGGCTGTAGAGATCGTGTGTTTATTTCTTTATATGTTGGAGGCTAAGGAGAGCGTGTGTTTTATTTGGAGGCTGTGTGTGTATTTCTGTGCATATTGAAAATTGTAGAGATCGTATGTTTATTCATATACATTTTGAAGGCTGTATATTTACTTCTGTATATTTTGAAGGTTGTACAGATCTTGTGTATAATTCTTTATATGGTAAAAGCTGCAGAGATCGTGTGTTTATTTCTTTGTACTGTATGTTGAAGGCTATAGAGATCGTGTGTTTTTTCTATCTATTTTGGAGGCTGTGTGTGTATTTCTGTGTATTTTGAGGGCTGTAGAGATTGTGTGTTTTTTCTGCATATTTTGGGGTTGTGTGTTTATTTCTGTGTATTTTGGATTTTGCAGAGGTCGTGTTTATATTTCTTTATATTTTGAAGGCTGTGTGTTTACTTCTGTGTATTTTGAAGGTTGTAGAGATCGTGTTTTTTCTGTATATTTTGAAAGCTGTGTGTTTATTTGTGTATTTTGAAAGTTGTAGAGATCGCGTGTTTTTCTGTACATTTTGAAGGCCGTGTATTATTTCTGTGTGTTGAATGTTGCATAGATATGTGTTTACTTCTGCGTATGTTGAAGGCTTTAGAGGTTATTTGCTTATCTCTGTGTATGTAGAAGGTTGAAGAGATCGTGTGTTTATTTCTATATATATGTCGAAGGCTCTAAGACAATGATTTTATTTCTGTGTGCTGAAGGCTGATGAGGTCATGTGTTTATTTCTGTATATCTTGAAGACCTGTTTTTTCTGTATATTCTAGGGGTTGCAAAGGTCGTTTGTTTATTTCTGTATATGATGATGGTTGCAGAGCTTGTATGTAGTGTTTTTTTATGTTTTGAAGGCTATAGAGATCGTGTGTTTATTTCTGTTGAAGGCTGCAGGGGTTATGTGTCTATTTCTGTGTATCTTGAAGACAGTAGAATCGTGTTTTATTTTCTGTATGTGTTGAAGGATGCAGAAGCCGTGTGTTTATTTCTGTGTATCTTGAAGATTGAAGAGATCATGCGTATACGTCTGTATGCTTTGCTGGCGTACAGACCGTGTTCATTTCTGTATATGTTGAAGGCTGTAAGGTCGTGCATTTATTTCTGTAAATGTATATATCTGTAAATGCTTAATGCAGTACAGATCATTTGTATATTCCTGTATATGTCAAGAGGCTTTAAAGATCATATGTTCATTTTTGTATATGTCGCAGGTTGTAAAGAGCAAGTTTATTTCTGTATATGCTGCAGGCTTTAGGTAATCTTTTTCATGAAATATAATGATAAATGAGATACCTTTCTTCAGCAGTTGATATTGAAATGTAGGTTTGAAACTTAATCCACATACTTAACAGTACTTGGCGTTTTTCCCATCGCCTGTGATAAACAATTTTGTAGTCTTTTTTTATACAATTTTATTGTAATAAGAAGTAGTATTATTTACTATGTATGACTCTGATGATTGTTTCGGGAACATTTTAATTTTATTTTATTAAGCGTTTACTTATGTCTACGATTATTTATTAGTTATGTCAGTCGCACAGTCGAGGACTTATGTACCTGATATGCTCAGAAAAATTATTCAGACAGTATGACTATAGATTGTGCTGTCCATTTAACCTTTGGTCATTTGTACATTCATAATACATTTTTTCTGGAGATTATTTGATTTTATTTTCATGTACATATTTATTTGGATAAAATCTCTGTAATCAAGGCAAAAGAATTGTGCAATCAACAGATTCACTACGCCGAGCGCTTCGAAAAGTGGTTATTTAAAAAAATTCAGTACATTCAACACTTCGAAAAGTGGCACTTTAAAGAAATTCAGTACGTTGAACACTTCGAAAAGTGGTACTTTAAAAAATTTCACAACACTGAACACTTCAAAAAGTGGCCCTTTAAAGAAATTCAGTACATTCAACTTCGGAAAGTGTCACTTTAACTAAAGAAATTGGGTACACTGAGCACTTCGAAAAGTAGTACTTTAAAGAAATTCAGTACGTTGAACACTTGGAAAAGTGGTACGTTAAAGATATCCAGTACATTCAGCCTTCGAAAAGTGGCACTTTCAAGAAATTCAGTGCACTGAACACTTCGAAAAATGGTACTTTAAAGTGTCGTACAGGGTTAAAAAGTGGGTTTTGTTAAAAGTGAAAAATTCGACAGCACACTTTCGACTCGGTCCGTCTTTTTAAAGATTCAGATTTATTCCGGCGGTTTAGCCCCGGACCATTGCGTTAAAGTGGCACGGTGCTCAGTTCCCGCCTTTGCCTCCCCCTCCCTCCTCCCCCCTAACCCCTACCCCTCCCCTTCTTCTTCTTCCTCAAAGGCACTATTAATCTCTTGACTATTGTATCCATTGTAAACATTTAACTCCGGCCTCTGCATTCTTTGCCTTTGTAAGGAAATGATTTTAATCCTGAAGGCAACTGACTTCTTTGTAGGTGTATATACAATATATATATATATATATATATATATATATATATATATATATATATATATATATATATATATATATATATATATATATATATATATATATATATACACATATATACTGTATATATATATACATATATATATACATTATATATATATATATTGTCGTAGTTCCATGGGCTGGTATTTGATGCTCAATTTGTCTGCTTGGCTGGGAACTCGACTTCATTATCGATTGAAATGTCCCCTCCCCTCCCCTTCCCATTGTATCTTAAGGAACTATTTGTCTTGATAAGAATCTTTTTATGAACACAATTAAGATTGAAATGACTTGAGGAAGAATAGCAAATGAAAGAGTAGGCTCAGTTATGTGTGTGGTAGCGTGTGTGTGCCTTCCCCGTGCTTATCTTTCATAAATATAAACGTATCCCCAGCCGCCCTTACATAGTCCCCATCCAAGTAGGTCGGGGGCTTCCAACTCCTCTGGTTCCCATAGGAGCTCGGCTGACACTGTCACATACTATTCTCCTCTGGGGTTGTGTGAAGGACATGTTCGAGCCACCCAAGTCTCGCCTTCATCATTATCTCTTGTACATGAAGAACTTCCATAGCTTCCATTTATAACAGTGGTTCTCAACCTAGGGGGCGTCAGCAATATCCAAGGAGGGGGGCGCGAGCCCTAGGGAAAAATTAAAAATTCTCTAAATTATATTCGTTGTTCTCTTAACAAGAGTCGCTAAGAAGCAGTGTCAAGTATCTCACTAATTCATTCCCAAAAGAAAAAAACTCCTCCTCTCTTTCTCTTTTTTTAATTTCCTTCAAATCTGGAAGGGAATTTTACTCATAGACGCGAGGGGGGCGTGGGGGGAAGGACCGACTTTTAGAGGGGGCATGGTAATAAAAAGTTGAAGAACCACTGCTTTATAGGGACTGTTTTTAACTATTCTGCCTGTTTACTCCTGTTTTTCTTCTTAAGGCTTTAATCTCAAATCAACAAATTGCTTTAGATACAGCTTTATTGCCAATGTCATCGTTCATGGCCGTATAGAATGCAGATCGCTCCAGGCTTCTGTATAATCTTGCTTCCGCATGCAGTTTCAGTCTGTTTGATTTCCAGACCATATTCAGCTTGTCTTTTGTTTGCTTTACGTTTTTATATTCTTTCACCAAACTTTAACCCCAGAAAAGCTGTCCTTGATATCTTTATTTGAAGGTTTCATCTTCATTCAGCTTTATCCGTCTAGTGTTATCCATTTGTGTTTCCTCTTCTCTTCTGTTTTTCTTAATATCATCTGGAGTCTTATCTCTCTAAATATTAGAGGCATTCCACTGAGCAGTGATTGTTATCAAAGGACACGCAAGTCTAACCAAGAAAAAACAATCGTCATCAGCAGATGCTAGTATAAACTAATAAAAATGATTGTCATCAACCTATACTAATCCAATCAAGTAAAAGTAGATGTTATCAATGGATGGTAGTGAAAGTACTTGTCGTTAATGAATGCTCTTCTAACCATGTAAACGTAATTATCATCAACTCTTGTCAGTCTAACCAAGTGAAAGTGATTGATATCAAATGTTGATAGTCTAACCAAGATCGTCGTGAACTGTTGTCAGTCTAGCCAAGTAAAAGTGTCATCAACTAATGCTAATGTTAGTCTAACCAAATAAAAGTGATCGTCATCAACTTTTGTTAGTCTAAGCAAGTAAAAATGATTGTCGTTACCGTTGTTAGTCTAACCAATTAAAAGTAATTGGCATCAACTGTTGTTAGTCTAACCAAGCAAAAGTGATTGTCATATACTGTTGTAAGTCTAACCAATTAAAAGCGATTGTCATAAACTGTTGTAAGTCTAACCAATTAAAAGTGGTTGTCATAAACTGTTGTTGGTCTAACCAAATAAATGTAATTGTCATCAACTAATGTTAGTCTAACCAAGTAAAAGTGATTGTCATAACTGTTGTCAGCCTAACCAAGTAAAAGTGATTGTCATAAACTGTTGTCAGTGTAACCAAGTAAAAGTGATTGTCGTAAACTGTTGTTAGTATAACCAAGTAATAGTGATTGTCATAAACTGTTGTCAGTGTAACCAAGTAAAAGTGATTGTCATAAACTGTTCTTAGTGCAACCAAGTAATAGTGATTATCATAAACTTGTCAGTGTAACCAAGTAAAAGTGATTGCCATAAACTGTTGTTAGTGTAACCAGGTAATAGTGATTGTCATAAACTGTTGTCAGTGTAACCAAGTAAAAGTGATTGTCATAAACTGTTGTCAGTGTAACCAAGTAAAAGTGATCATGATCAACTATGATTAGTGTAACCAAGTAAAAGTGATTGTCATAAACTGTTTAATCTAACCAATTAAAAGTGATTGTCATAAACTGTTGTCAGTCTAACCAAGTAAAAGTGATTGTCATCAACGGGTGTTAGCCTAACCTCGTAAAAGTATTATCATCACAATCTCCCAGCTGGATTTCGCCCACGCCAGGTCTTTAGGGCAAAGTTCATACTTCATATTAACTCACCACCGTCATTTTTCAAAACCAGTGAAGGAATATATAGCCTTTGCACTTCACATGTATTTATATATAATGTCGGTATCATTTATAGCTTGCAAGAATCTATTCACATAGCATATAGACACACTTTTTCATTATGACTAGCCATTTATAGCCATTGATATAGGAATCAGTTATTTACTTAAGATCGTGATTTTTATCTATTTATTTATTAATTTGTTAATTTACTCTTTCCTTTTTTAATAAGTGATCTATTCTCTGTATGTTCCATTACCTTCTGTTATTTCTTTCTAACGAACACCGTATTCTTTGGAAGTATGACCTTAAAGTCAGTGGGCCCAATGGACTTGTTTCATATTTATAGTGTTCATCTTTTGAATAATAATAATAATAATAATAATAATAATAATAATAATAATAATAATAATAATAATAATAATAATAAAATAATAATAATAATAATAATAATAATAATAATAATAATAATAATAATAATAATAATAATAATAATAATAATAATAATATGGCAATTCAAATAAAGGTTACAGAAAGGCATTGACATCTGAATAAATGTTTAACCTAACCCCTCCCTACTTTTCCCGAGGGCAAAGGACCTGACCTTCAATAAAGTACCTTTTCGTCTCCAAGGGTAACCTCTTCAAAGTATGACCTCCCTTGAGGATCACACGCTCCATTTCTCTCTATTGAGAGACAACGATACTTCCTTTCCCTCCTCTGTCCCATTTTCCACTTCATTCTGCCCCGCGTTCTATGTGGGAGGTGTGAGTTCCCATGGAGCTAATTCTTTTGAAGGTCTTCGCAGAAATCGAACGTTTTTGAATACATTAAATGAAACTCCTGAGACGTTTTCCCGATAGCAATAGTTCAAGCAGGTACTGAGATTCATAGAAGATTTGCGGAAGTTCGACTGGAAAATTGCTATTTTCATATGAATCTGATGAGAATTTTGAGAATAATGCCAAGAAACCTGAAATTGTATACACACAAATACACACACACACACGCTATATATATATATATATATATATATATATATATATATATATATATATATATATATATATATATATATATATATATATATATATATATATATATTTTTTTTTTTTTTTTTTTTTTTTTTTTTTTTTTTTTTCATCGCAATATTCCGGTTACCACAACAAATCCAAGACAGGGTCCCAATCTAAGAGCTGTAATGATTATTTGTCATGAACTGCTAAAATATTTCGTTCCAGGAATCTGGAACTAGAGGAATTTATTTTTTTTATTAATCTTTTCGTTGATACTTTATATCAAATTCGGACAGCGTGTTTGTGTGCCAACTTACAGTAGACTCCTCTCTCTCTCTCTCTCTCTCTCTCTCTCTCTCTCTCTCTCTCTCTCTCTCTCTCTCTCTCTCTCTCAGTAAAAATTATACATTTCTGAAGCATGCAAGATCTAAAAGATATATATATAATTTTTATCTAGTTAGAAAATCTCTCTCTCTCTCTCTCTCTCTCTCTCTCTCTCTCTCTCTCTCTCTCTCTCTCTCTCTCTCTCTCTCTCTCTTATTGAAAGTTATACATTTCTGAAGTATGCAGAATGTAAAGAAAAAATATATAATATATATTTAGTTAGAAAATTTCTCTCTCTCTCTCTCTCCCTCTCTCTCAATGAAAATTATTCATTCTGAATTATGTAAAATCTAAAGGAAAAATATATATTTATCTAGTTAGAAAATCTCTCTCTCTCTCTCTCTCCCTCTCTCTCTCTCTCTCTCTCTCTCTCTCTCAGTGAAAATTATTCATTCTGGAGTATGTAAAATCTAAAGGAAAAATATATATTTATCTAGTTAGAAAATCTCTCTCTCTCTCTCTCTCTCTCTCTCTCTCTCTCTCTCTCTCTCTCTCTCTCTCTCTCTCTCTCTCTCTCTCTCTCTCGCCTATGATAATAAGCATTGTATTGAATATGCTGATTTACATATTATTCCATCACGGGGAATCCGGATTTCATTAAACTTAATTATGCATCAGTGTTCTTTATTGTAATCACCATGCTAGTCACTTCATGTCCAGAGTCTAAGAAAAAATAATAAAGGAATTTTTAAAAGCACCTCGTTCGGGAATTTTCAAAGGACTTGTGTATAAAATTCATCGCCACATTGCTGCTAATAATGATAATGGTAGTGGTAATGATAATGCAAACAGTTAATATATAACGATAGGTGCTCTAAAATCTTGTTAGTATGTGAGAAGAATAAAATAAAATCGTTAAGTTAAATGCTTCAGGTGCCACCCCCTTTAAAGGGAAGGGAAGCGTCTTGTATATTTGTGTATATACGTATATGTGTACATATGTGTATATATATATATATTATATATATAATATATATGGATATACAGATATATATTTTACATATATATATATATATATATATATATATATATATATATATATATATATATATATATATATATATATATATATATATATATGTATGTATGTATGTTTATATTGTCAGCTTGTCAATGCTCGTTATAAAGCTTCATTATCTCCAGGCTCATCTTGTCTGTGATACAGCCAACTTCCTAGAAAGGTGTCGTTGCCCCCCTTCTTTGCAAGTCAGTTCCGGGATAAAATAACGCAGCGTTGTTTTTAAACAGCCGATGATTTATGAAGACAATAACTCTCTTGACGCCTGAGGAGATTGGTTTCCGATCACCCTCTATATTTTCCTAGGAGATTGTTGCACGTGATACGTGCCGGTATATTGGAATATGCTGTCGTGTCAATGTCTGAGCTATAATTTTTTTTTTTTTTTTTTTTTTTTTTAGATATCTGCGTCATTGTAATTACTTGTGCTGCTTTCTGATATCGTCAAGAAACGTAGACAATATAGGAAGATGATGGAAAGATGTAAGCACAGGAGAGAAAATTAAGTTGAATCGTGGAAGCATGAACTGACCATCTTCATCCACTTGGATATTTAGAGAGTTGCGTCATTCAAAAAGGGTCTCATATCATTTTTAATTTTGTATCTTCATTGGCTGTGGGTAAACGCAGCTGTCCTAGGCATTTAACACCTGTAATCATCATTTACTCCTAGACAAATGATACAATCGTAAATAGCTTTTGGTAATAAACAAGACTTATTTTTCGTCAAAAAATAGTACACAGTAGGCCGTCTGTAATGCGATATGTAGATAAAGCTATTTTTTTGGCACAGAAGGTAAAATGTTTGCAAAGCCACCGGCTTTAACAGATCTGCTATTTTTCGAAAAAATAAAACGGTTTTAAATCATATTAAAAAAAATAAGTTCAAATCCTTCAATTATAGAAGATTTCCATTCAATTCGCTCTTTCTCACTCGGCAATTGAAAACGGGCGAGGGAATTATTCTCCTTTAAATCTGTTTACGAAAATCGTGTAAAAATGGCCTTTCTGTTTGTAAAAGAATTATTATTTTATGCAGCCCAATTAAAAATACAGCTCCACCGCATTACTGAAAAGTGTCGATGAATTAAGGTATTCTCGCTCAGTATTACAATATTACATCGCATTACGTTGCTGTGTTTTTCAGCCTCGGATGAAACCGCTTCCTGTTCATATTTGGCGTCGTTATCAAAGGCGTAATTACTGAACAAAAATTTCGGCCTCATTTTCGTTTGTTCTCGTTGTGACTCATCAGCGGATGCAGTTTATATAAACAGGATAATTTGCCGCGAATAAACTGTGCTGTAACTAATACACAACTGCGTTTTGCTCTTAAAGTTTAATTTCCTTTGCCTCGAGCTCATTTTGTAATGGGGGTTACATGCCTTTAAAGTTGAAAGACATTTTATCTTCATGAAATTTCCCGTGGAATTTTCCCTAGATTTTTTTTTAGATTTCAAGTGTTTATTTAAATTGACTTAGATTTTAAGTGTTCATTTAAATTGACCTAGATTTTAAGTGCTTATTTAAACTGACTTACTTAGATTTTAAGTGTTTGTTTAAATTTATTTAGATTTTAAGTGTTCATTTAAACTGACCTAGATTTTAAGTGTTTATTTAAACTGACTTACTTAGATTTTAAGTGTTTATTTAAATTTACTTATATTTTAATATATTTTAAGTGTTCATTTAAATTAACATAGATTTTAAGTGTTTATTTAGATTGACTTAGATTTGGGGTGTTTATTTAAATTTACTTAAATTTTAAGTGTTTATGTAGGTTTTCTTAGATTTCAAGTGACTATTTACCTGGATTTTAAGTGTTCATTTAAATTGACTTAGATTTTAAATGTTTATTTAAATTTACTTCGAATTCAAGTGTTTATTTAAATTTACTTCGATTTCAAGTGTTTATTTAAACTGACTTCGATTTCAAGTGTTCATTTAAATTGACTTAGGTTTCAAGTGTTTATTTAAATTTACTTCCATTTCAAGTGTTCATTTAAATCGACTTCGGTTTCAAGTGTTTATTTAAATTTACTTCCATTTCAAGTGTTTATTTAAACACTTCGATTTCAAGTGTTCATTTAAATCGACTTCGGTTTCAAGTGTTTATTTAAATTTACTTCGATTTTATTTTGCGTGGAAGGTTTTGTTTGTCATGGTCCATACAATTTTGTAATTACCTTAAAATTCAAGGTTTTAGGAAATAGTAATTTATCTAATGTGTACTAATTAGTGAGTTTTCAAATAATTGCCAGTGAGGTTTTGTTGCATATGAGAAAATTCCATTAATATTTTAGATTTAGTTGTATTTTATTTATGCTTTGGCCCGACCGTTTCAATCATGTAAATTATGTAAAAATGCGAGCTTAACAAAAAACGATAGTAGCTATTATTATTATTATTATTATTATTATTATTATTATTATTATTATTATTATTATTATTATTATTATTATGTTGTTGTTGTTGTTGTTGTTGTTGTTTTTGATGTTGCTGTGATCAACACACAATCACGTGTGGAACAGAAATAAATTTCTGGGTTCGATCCTGATGAGAGTCAAAAATTTATTATTATTATTATTATTATTATTATTATTATTATTATTATTATTATTATTATTATTATTATTATTGGTGTTGTAGTTGCTGCTGGCTTGGCCCCTCAGGACGTCCAAGTCTGATTCATAACATTTTCTAATAATAATAATAATAATAGTAATAATAATAATAATAATAATTATAATAATAACAGCATTTCCTGTCACTAAAATCTTATTCCTCAGATCCTCAAAGTTATCTCAGGAATCCTTCATCTCACCTCTTCCTTTCCTCCTCCTGCCGCAGGCCCTGACGGGGACGACCTGGAAGAAGTCCGCGTGGTGCTGGGGTATAACGCCTCTCTGCCCTGCAGCGTGCCCTCCCCGGATCACGATGTCCCTGCCCTCACTCTCTGGTACATCGAGGAGAGAGAAACACCTGTGTACAGGTGAGTTTGGTTATTTCTTGACTTCAGGGTAGTTGGCGTTGGCAATGTTGGGGGGGGGGCGGGGGGGCGGTTATTGTAACGAAGGTTTCGGTTCTTGGCGTGTTATTATATTTATATTTGTATGTATGTATGTATGTATGTATGTATATATATATATGTATATATATATATGTGTGTGTATATATATGTATATATATACATATATATAAATAATATATATATACATATACCTGTACATATATATGTATGTATGTGTGTGTATATATATATATATATATATATATATATATATATATATATATATATATATATATATATATATATATATATATATATATATATATATATATATATATATATATATATATCTTCCGTGACAATTTTATTATTCCATTCACTTTAGCTCTTTATGTTTTTACTCAATCTCATTCATTGTAGCATTTTTGTCTTTTGGTTACTTTTACATCATTTCATACATTTTCACCTCTTGATGGTAAGCAAATATATTCAAGTAAAGCGAAATATTATTTGTTTTAGTCATTTGTATTCCATTTTAATCCTGTATATCACTTGAGACTCACCTACCATTGCGAAAACCACAGCAATATGTTTCGTTCTCTCGTTTCCCTCGGGCCTGGGCAGTAAAAAGCTCATCGAACAGTCCTCTACTCTCACCACAATGCAAAATATTACAGTTATTTCATAGAATCTCATTCCTTGGTCTCCCCGAAGAGAATTAGGCATTCATTTACGGGCGTATCCTGGCCAATATATTATGTCTCCTGCCTGGGTGGTTTCTTATGTACCAGAAATATGACCTTTCGCGTTGACAAACAACCCATCTCACTGGTCGGTGAACCAGACCAATTAATTTAATGAGCCAATGAAAAAGTCGTTCGGACCAGTCCACATTTCGATATCACATCATGATGGCATTAGCACTGCTTTGATGTGTAGTGTCCTTTTTTTATTTTTTACTCGGTTACAGTTGGTTCATCAAACACGTATTAGGAATATTGATGTTCAAAGCGTTTTTTTTTTATTTACATTTGGTTCATCCAAGCACGTTTGAGGAATATTTGATGTTCAAAGAGTTTTTTTTTTTCGTCCAACACGTATAAGGAATATTGATGTCCAAATGCGTTTTTCTTCTCATTTTTATGTGGTTTAACCAATATGTATCAGGAATGTTTATGTCCAATCCGTTTTTTTTTCCTCAGTTACATTTGGTTCGTCCAAACACGTATCAGGAATACTAATATTCAGTAAGTTTTTTCTCTCATTTACATATGGTTGATCCAACACTTATCAGGAATATTGATGTCCAATGCGTTTTTCCTCTCATTATTCGTTTATCAAACATGTATCAGGAATGTTTATATCCAATTCCTGTTTTTTCTTTCATTTACATTTGGTGTATTAGGAACGATGATGTCCAGCGCATTTTTTTCTCACGGTTACATTTGGTTCATCTAACACGTATCATAAATATTGAAGCCTGATGCTTTTTTTTCTCACGGTTACATTTGGTTCAGCCAACAAGCATTAAGAATACTGCTTTGGGTATCACTGCTCGTTGGTAAACAATGGTTATTGAATTGGTGAACTGCTTTTACAATTACTGGTTGACTGACTTATCCAGTAGCTACTGTAATAGAAGTTTTAGAATTTTATCGTAATTATTATTTAGGAAAAATTAATGGTATTCCTTAAGATGAGGTTTTTGGAACGAAGTTACTTAGGTCACTGAAACCCATTTCTTAACTAGAAGACTTAGACCGAATGGACAGCCACACTCATTTTCATCCGTATATTTAACCCCTTTATTACCGTCATCATCTTTGTCAATAGAAAGTGAAGTCTTAGTGCAGTGGATTCAACCTTTTTTTAGTCCGTGCGCCCTTTCCAAAATTGTCTGCCTCAAAAGGTGCATTCCAAATAATATGCAAAAAAATACTACCACAAATTCACAAACTAGTGGAGAGAAAGCCCAGCGTGACTTCTCAGCAGTGCGGACCGATGCACACTGCTTTTTGCGTGGTCCTAGAGCCAGTTTGAGCCTGCCAATCTGTGGTCACGATCCCCCCCCCCCCGCCCCGAAACACTGAAATTCCTCCCTAGGGGGTAAATCCCCCCTGGTTGAGGACCACTGCCCTAGTGGGCTAAATCAGTTGTCCTTTTTCAATGTCTTCTGTACTTAGCAACAATAGCTGAGAGTTGGTTGCTTGATAGGTAATAAACTTAGATGTAAAGCAACCAAAGATATTTTCACCTAAAAGGTCAAATTTACTTGATTAGATTTGTCCTTAAGGTTGGTTAATAGCTAAAAATGTACTGATAGCAGATGCTCTACATTCACTGAGCTTAAATATGCTAATGGAGACATGGTCTCTCCGTCGTAAATTTTGTTTTCCAATGTTGAGTATTAGCATAGTTAAAGAACGGCATGATGTGATATTCTTTTTTTTTAAATATGTGTATGTTCGCGACGACTTATAAAAATGTTACAAAGGTAGTTAATTAATAAAGAAAAGAGAGGCCGATAATAGAATACCATTCCTTGATTACTTTTATTAAAAAAATTAAGTCTGAAAGAAAAATATATAAAAAAAGTCTGAAATAAAAATCTGCAAGAAAAAAGTCTGAAAGAAAAAATCTGAAAGAAAAGATCTGATAAGAAAAGCCTGGAAGAAGAAAGGCCTGAGAGTAAAAAGTCTGAAGGTAAATAAGTCTGAAAGAAAAAAATTCTGAAATAAAAAAGTCTGAAAGGAAAAAAAGTCTAAAAGAAAAAAAACGCTCTGGTAAGAAAAATTCCAATTCCGAAGCGCGTTCCGTAATCTGTATCAGGAGCAATATTCAGAGGAATAAATACCGTCGCAGTGGACTAAAGGCTTATAAACGAAACCAACGGTGAAATCGCCCTGCATAATAATCACCCGAGAGTTTGTCTCGGGACGTTTACGGCGCCGTTCCGTTTCTTTCGTTGTTTCCTCCGAGAAGGAAAACGCCTCAGGATACAGGCAGTTTTGCTTGAATGCAAATGACACCTCCTGTCTCTCGTGCCGTCATCATACCGTTGCTGGAAGCAGTTATTGGAAGAAAACACTCGCTGGTGCATCTACAAAAAAAAAAAAAAAAAAAAAAAAAAAAATTCAACACTCGATGGCGCTCCTTAAAAAAATTATCTTTTGTAAAATAAAAACAAATTAAAATAACTTTATCCTCTTGGTGCATCCTTAAAAAAATTATCATATATAAAATAAAAAAAACCTTTGTCCTGTGTAAAATTCTATTGATGATGCAGCAGATTGGGTTCTAATTAGTGTACATAATCAAGGTTTTATTGGCTGATTTGATGAACGGTGTCTGATTTTTAACGCTGGATCGATGACGATGAAAAGAAAGTACCCACACACTTTCTAAATTTGTAAAGTTGCAAAGCTGCGAGTGGTGTTGGTTTCCGAGTTGCTGCCTCGATTAAAAGTTTGAGGTTCATTGTGAATGAGTCAAGTATCATCAATGAAACCGTAAGTGCAGATTTTGTGAATGAATGAAAATGTAGTAATTAAGTCCGTGGGGAGTAAATTAGAGCCTAAGATATTCGGATAAGTCGAGCAAATTATTATCAATGAAACCGCAAGTGCCTGTTTTGTGAATGAATGGAATCGTAAAAATCATGTCGGTGAAGAATGCATTGGATACCCTAAAAAATTCTAATAGATTGAGATAAAGGAAAAGAGAAAATGCGAAAGGCATGGCCATAGTCAGATTATGATTAATTGACTCACTTCTCAAATATATGCTGAGGTAATTATTGCTGCTTGTAATTACAAAAAGGATCGGGCTTCCGTCCGTAAAACTTCTGCTAAAACAAATGAATGAAATTAGCCGTTGGAAAAGGCTCTTTAAGATCAGCGACCCCGTCTGGGGATTAAACCGAGAAGAAGAAGAAGAAGAAGAAGAAGAAGAAGAAGAAGAAGAAGAAGAAGAAGAAGAAGAAGAAGAAGTATGCTTCAGTGAGAATGATAGATTTGGGGGCCACTTAATGCTTACCACCTCCTTGCCATGTTTATTGACCAGAAAATTGTTATTTCATTTATCTAATCTGCAGCGCTTGCTACCAACCTACGCAGCCAACTCACCTGAACTTTTTCCACTGGATACCTGGTTGGGGTAGGGCCGTATCCTCCTCCTTTTACGCGATTTGTGAGAAATCTCCGTAAGGTATAAATTTCTTCAATTTTGTTTATGGCTTTTACTCGACAGCGTGGTCCAGATAGTTGGTTTAGGAGAGTCATTCCCTTCTTTTGGGGTTTCCTCAGCACCTGCACTATTTTCTATTTTATTATTAAAAGAGATTATGCCAAATATCAAGAAATGAAACTTATGAAATATAAACTTTTAATAATGCAATAAATAATAATAATAATAATAATAATAATAATAATAATAATAATAATAATAATAATAATAATAATAATAATAATAATAATAAAAAGGTTCCCAAACTGTTTGGAACTAATGGACTATATCAGGCCTCTTCCAGCTGGAAGGCATTTTCTGAAGGAGCCTCACTTCCACTGTTTTCACTGTCTCTCATTTAACACCTTCTTTTTTTCCCTTTCTGTGAGCTTAAGGTTTAGGATGTGGGTAATATTCGCTGTTGATTGTTCCAATGAGGTAGGTTTTTTCGCCTCAGATTTTGTTCTGTCAGTCATTGGCCATCGTTTGATGAAATCGTATTTATAGGAATTAAAACTCAGCTCTGATAAAGATCTTTTGTTCTTTTTTATGTAAGGGAAGAGGAACTAAACTTAAGATGCTCCTGCCGTTCCATTAGAAAGAAGTATCAGTGAAAAGGAAAATGATTAGGAATATAGTGGAATCAAAACCCGTTTATTCATCGGAACTAAATCCTAGAAGAATAAGGGTAAAAGAACGACATAAGATTTGTATTGAAAAATGTAGGAAACATTTTTTGACTTGTTAATGCATGTTCGTGTACCATCTGGCGTACCATAAAGTCTTCAAAAGTGGTCCGGCCGGAAACTAAATTTTTAACTCCTATGCAACTTTTCGAAAAGCAAACTCTGGAAAACAAACATCAAATTTAAAACCTAAATCGGTTTGATAGTCCGCTTTGACGTGAAGTTGCGGTTTAGAAAAAAAGTAGATGGTAGTTTAATTAAAAAAAAAATAGTAAATAACTAAAAAAAAAAAATCTGAAATAATAGTTTCCTCTTCTCGAAGTTCTCGGTAGTGGGATTTTAAAGAGGTACATGAACGTCAGACATCGAAATTTCCCTTATCATTGCCTCTCTCTCTCTCTCTCTCTCTCTCTCTCTCTCTGACATTTGTAACTACTTATCATCCCCTCTCTCTCTCTCTCTCTCTCTCTCTCTCTCTCTCTCTCTCTCTCTCTCTCTCTCTCTCTCTCTCTCATTTATTTACAACTATCTCTCTCTCTCTCTCTCTCTCTCTCTCTCTCTCTCTCTCTCTCTCTCTCTCTCTCTCTCTGACATTTATAACTATCTATAATTTCCCCCCCTCTCTCTCTCTCTCTCTCTCTGACTTTTGTAACTTTCTCTCTCTCTCTCTCTCTCTCTCTCTCTCTCTCTCTCTCTCTCTCTCTCTCTCTCTCTCTCTCTCTCTTCCATGTTACATTCTCTCGGTGAGACGTATTCGTTCTTGGTCTGAATAATCAACCCGATATCACGCGTATAACATACAATTAGCGAATGACCTATACCTAGAAGTATTCGTGAACTGTCGGTGATAAAGTGTCTAGCAATAGCAGTGGTAAGAAATGGAGGAACCTTGCTTGCCTTGCAGATTACCAATATGATGACTTGGCAAACAGGGAGCTAGGGTTTCTTATCGTTGAGGTCAATAACAACTCCAACCAAAAAGATGCAAAAATATTCACAGACATATTAAAAGGATTTCATGATCCTTCAAACTGGAGCAACTCTGCAGAAAACATAATGAAAGTAATTGAAGGAGTACCAAAGAAATTTCAAGTGATTAAGAGACTTGTAAAGAAAATTTACAACAGTCAACACATTCCAACAAAGAAATGAATAAGGTGAATATAGTGAATATACTGATTGATGCAATAGGAAAACAAATGCCTAAAACATGTAATCTATGCAGTGTGTGGTATAACATTGTAAATCCACAAAACCTGATCAGGAAATGCTATGCATGCCACGTACCTACTCATCCTACAAGTGCAGAAGTCCAGCAAAATAAAAATAAGGACACAAGAGTATTTTGCTCAACACGGCTAGTATGGATAGACAATGTTATTCAATCAAGACTTAATGTGCAAATAGTAAAGGATGAAGAAGGTGAGGAAGAGGAAGAAGAGGAAAATGGAAAAGAAGAAGAAAATAAGATTGAAGAGATGGAAAAAGATCATGAAAACAAAGAACAGGATAAGAGTATGGATGCAGAGAAACTCATAGATTCTACATATGAGGCAATACAGCAGGATACACACGAGGAAATAAATTATGACATGATAACCCAAAATAAAATCCCAAAGAGGCTGTACCTGGATCTTCATACTGATGGGAAAGAGCAAGAAAAAAAAGGAAAGAAAGATACAGTCTGTACCCTTTTGAAAAGGGGGATTTGCAGATTCGGTGAAAGATGTTACTACAAGCATCCCAAGATATGTCACAATTATGAGATTTATGGCAAATGTGCATATCTAGATGGCTATGAGGATTGGGAAAACATATTTGTAAGTGATAATATACAGAAAAATATGTATATATTATATAAAATATTAGAGAAAATAGTGGATAAATATATACCAAAGAAGAAAAGTAAACATCAACCATGCATACCAAGAGACAGAAGGGTCTTGTTCCAGAAAATCAGAAACTGGAAAAAAAGGTCTTACAAAAGAAAACAATGCATGGAAAGTGATGGAACTAAAAAGTAAGATAGAAAATGCAGAACAAAAGATTATATAATCCAAAGAAAATGAAAAACGGGACTTAGAAGAAAAGACCCTACAAAATATCAAGAAAACCCCCAAAATATTTTACTCATATGCTAAAATGATGAATAAAAGAGGAGTAGAAATAAGCCCTCTAAGAAATGAAGGGTGATTACCGAATGAAAAAAAGGAAATATGCAACATATTAGCAGAAAGATATAAGAGAGAATTTACACCTAGAATTGATAATGAGGATAATGATACAGAAATAAGAGATGAAAATAGTGAATATTTATCGGACATAGATATTAATGAAGCCGATTTTGTGCCGACTATTAATGAAATTAAAAATGTATCAGCAGCCGGACCAGGTGGCGTCCCTGCCATTTTGTTAAAGAAAGTAATTCATTCTATCACAAAGCCGCTGGCAGTATTATTACGACAAAGTGTAGATACAGGCAAGATTTATGATGAACATAAATTAGCATATATTACCAGTATTTTCAAAAGTGGATCAAGAGTAGAGGCAAGTAATTATAGGCCTGTGAGTCTAACATCACATATTATGAAAGTGTATGAAAGGGTAATGAAGAAAAATATAGGACAACATGGTTTTGTACCCGGAAAAAGTACACAAACCCAGCTGTTAGTCCACCATGAAAAGATATATAAAAAGCTTTTGACAAGGTAGACCATAATATGTTAGCGAAGAAAATTAGAAAACATAATATTGTGGACAAAGTAGGAAGATGGATAAAAGAATTTTTGCAAAACAGAAAACAGATAGTGATTGGAAATGATGAGAAATCGGATGAAGCTAAGGTAATATCCGGTATGCCACATGGTACGGTGTTAGCTGCATTGCTGTTTGTTATTATGATTGCAGACATAGACAGTAATGTTAAGAACTCGGTAGTGAGAAGTTTCGACGATAACACAAGTATAAGTAGAGAAATTACTTGTGATGAAGATAGGAACTCACTACAAAGAGACCTCAACAAAATATAGAGGTAAATAGGATGGTGTTTAACTTTGATAAATTTGAATCAATAAATTATGGTGATAAAGAAGGAATGCTATATGTTTATAGGGGACCTAATAACAAGACAATCACAAATAAGGAAGCCGTTAAAGACCTTGGTGTGATGTTGAATAGGAATTGTTATGCAATGATCAAATAGCAATACTATTGGCAAAATGCAAAGCAAAACTGGGAATGTTGTTCCGGCACTTCAAAACAAGAAAAGCCGAACACATGATTATGCTTTATAAAACGTATGTACGTAGTCCACTTGAATATTGCAATATGATATGGTACCCACACTACCAAAAGGATATTGCACAAACAGACAGTGTACCAAGGTCCTTTACAGCTAGAATAGAAGAGGATAAGGACCTTGACTACTGGGAAAAACTACAATTCTTAAAATTATATAGTCTCGAAAGGAGAAGAGAACGCTACATGATAATATAGGCATGGAAACAGATAGAAGGAATTACCGAAAACATCATGGAACTAAAAATATCAGAAAGAGCAACCAGAGGTAGATTGATAGTGCCCAAAACTATACCAGGGAAACTAAGGAAAGCACACAGGACATTAATCCACTACGCACCAGCATCGATAATGCAGCGTCTATTCAGTGAGTTACCAGCTCATCTGAGGAACATATCAGGAGTGAGCGTAGATGTGTTTAAGAATAAGCTCGACAAATATATAAGCTGCATCCCAGACCATCCAAGATTGGAAGATGCAAAATATACCGGAAGATGCATTAGCAATTCTCTGGTAGACATCAGAGGTGCCTCACACTGAGGGACCTGATGCAACCCGAACGAACTGTAAGGTGTAAGGTCTCTCTGTGACATTTATAACCATCTGTCATCGCCTCTCTCTCTCTCTCTATCTCTCAGACATTTATAACTATCTGTCATCGCCCCCCCTTCTCTCTCCCTCTCTCTCTCTCTGACATTTATAACTATCAATCATCCGCCCCCCCCCTCTCTCTCTCTCTCTCTCTCTCTCTCTCTCTCTCTCTCTCTCTCTCTCTCTCTCTCTCTCTGTGACATTTATAACTGTCTACATCTTGGTTACCTTTCCGCTCTTATTTTGATTGTGCGTTGTGACTAATAGTGTGTAGCACTTGCTGTAAAAAATATATCCGTCTAGCACTCGTATAAGTATATCCACACTTGGATATACCTTTCGAAATGGTAAGATGGTAGCGAACTCTCTTCGGTTATGTCAGTATCTGCGTTATATCCCGTAACTCATCGCCTTACTATATTTGTAAAGTAATATTTGTAGATTTAATGGTTATTGGCATTTTGTAATTGTCAAGAAAAGGGAGCTATAACAATTTAGTTCGAATTAACCATCCTCTCTCTCTCTCTCTCTCTCTCTCTCTCTCTCTCTCTCTCTCTCTCTCTCTCTCTCTCTCTCTCTCTCTGGTTAGTTGTAAAGCGTAAAGAACATTTTCAGGAACAGGAAAGTGCTGTTACAAATGCTTTATATATACAGATGTACATGCGTATGTTTAATTGGCGTAGGTACAGCTGCGTATGCACACCTGGCCAGTTGTAGCTCTTAAATAACTTTCAGGAAAACGGGAAAGTCCTGTTACAAATACTTTAAATATACGGTTGTACATGCGTATGTGTAACTGGCGTAGGTACAGCTGCGTATGCATACCTGGCCAGTTGTATTACGTAAATAATATTTTCAGAGACAGGAAAATGCTGTCACAAATGCTTAAATATAACTGACGTAGGTACAGCTGCGTATGCATACCGGGCCAGTTGTATAACATTTTCAGAAACAGGGAAGTGATGTTACAAATACTTTAAATATGCAGATGTACATGCGTTTGCGTAATTGGCGTAGGTGCAGGTGCGTATGCATGCCCGGTTAGTTGTAAAGCGTAAAGAACAGTTCCAGCGACGAGGAGGGATTGCTCTTGACGTTATTGGACTCTGGGGATCATATTATTATTCGCCCGATTTGCATAAGGAAAGTCTGTTACTCCGTGCGAACTCGAGAGCTGGATTGCAGCGAACGTTCCTATACGGACGCTCGCTGCGCTGTATAATGAATAATAAATTGCTGGGCATTATTCATCTTTGGGAAATTAGGTACGAGCGCGCCGTTGTACATGACTTGGTTATTAGAGAAGGAATTGGAAACGGCAATATGAAATGGAAATGAACCGCGTTTGCATTAGTTCGGAGCCCCCGAGTAATTTAATGATAGCCGCTTATTTTGCGTCGCGCGAGTGCAGCACATCCCGGGGAACTGTTTGCCGATGTGTCTGAAACGTCATATTTTGCTTTCTTTTTTTTTTTTTTTTTTTTTTTTTGCTCTTGTAATTTTTAGTTTTCTGTAAAAGAAGACTATTTTGCCGGCCTTGTCTGTCCGTCCGCACTCTATTCTGTCCGCATTTTTTCTGTAGGAGAAAGTATATCAGTAAGGTCATTATAAAACACAGTTTCCAAGCTTAATTATTTTCGGTTGATGGACTATATTACTTTTGCAGCTGGCATCTTTGGAACTCCTAAATTTCCTTGCGTCGCAATTTAACATATTTAATGATCTTGTTTTCTCTTTTGAATTGTATAAACTTCAATAAATCCAAAAAAACATTTAGTCCAAAGGAATCAACATATCCAAGAAACATTTGCTTCATGCTACTTTTTACACCAACACCAGATGTCAGAAACCACTAAAAACATGGCGAGAAAAGCGGAAATATTTCCGGAAAAAAATCAGTTGAACTGCTTTTTTTTTAAACGATAGTAATTTAGTCAGACAAGAAAAATATGCAGCCAAAAAGGATCAACATAACTAAAAACCATTTACTCGGTGCAGCTTTATACAACACCAGATATCAAAAACCACAAAAAACATGGCGAGAAAAGCGTAAATATTTCTAAGGAAAAAAAAAACAGTCGGACTGCTTTTTTAAATGATACTACCAAACAAGAAAAATATGCAGCCAAAAAGGATCAACATGACCAAAAACCATTTACTCGGTGCAGCTTCATACAACAACGCCAGACATCCTAAAAAAAATAATAATAATAAAAAACATGAGAAAAGCCCAAATATTTCAGCAAAAAAAAAAATGGCTGGAATGAACACGCAAATATTTCCCCTCGTGAATGTTGGGGAATCAAGATAAACCTCAAAACCTCAACTTTGCAGCTCAAAAATGAACCGGCATGAAAATGGAGGAAAGGTGAAGTGAGCCACAAAATGGGTGGTTTTGGAAAACGAACAGCCTGAAAGAATGGCATTCTAGTAAACACGGAATGCCTGGCCCCGTTACTGGAGGGAAAAATTCGTGAATGCTGGAGAACCTGGCGCTTTCTACTCTTGTCTCATTTCAGTGCCACTCTTTTTAATATTCGTTTTTCATAATTTTTTTTTTTTTTTTTAACTCTTGTTTGTGCTCTGTTTTCAAAGGTTTCTCCTTCTTTCTCACTTGAGTTCCACTGGTCCGTTTATAAATGGCACGATGTGTCCACTCTTTTAATATTAGTTTTTCATAGTTTTTTTTCCGATTTTTTAAGATTTTTTGTTAGGGTTCTTCTATTTTCAGCGGTCTCTCCCTCATTCTCATTTCAGTTCCGCAGGGCCGCTTATGTCCACTCTTTTAATATTAGTTTTTAATCATTTTTTTCTACTTCGTTTATTTTCGTTTGCGTTCTTATTTTTCTAGTGGTTTCTCCTCTTCTTTCCTTCTACCTCATTTTCAGTTCCACGGGACCGATTATAAATGGTGCACTATGTCCACTCTTTCCATATTCGTTTGTAATCTTTTTTAAAATTTTTTTATTTTCGATTGTGTTCTTATATATTTAGCGGTTTCTCCTCCTCCTCCTCCTCCTCCTCCTCCTCCTCCTCCTCCTCCTCCTCCTCCTCCTCCTCCTCCTCCTCCTCTCACATTTCAGTTCCACGGGACCGCTTATAAACGGTACAGTGTCCACTCTTTCCATATTTGTTTTTTATAATTTTGTCGACTTTTTTTTCGCTTGTGTTTTTGTATTTTCGCTCAGCGTACGCTTTTAAGGGACCTGTCCGTACCTTTTTTATTATAAATTTTTATTAGTTATCGTGAGAGAAAATTAGATCTGATGGTCTTACGGAACAGTTATAATAAATGATTCATGCCCAGTTATTTTTCATATATTTTTTTTTTAATTTTTCCTCCTTTCCTCATAAACTTTCGGTCAACGTAAGCTCTTAATATATATATATATATATATATATATATATATATATATATATATATATATATATATATATATATATATATATATATACATGTACATTATATATACGTATGTATATACAGTATATGTGTATGTATCTATATGTAAGTATGTATGTATATTTATATTTTTATTTGATGTCATTAAAGAAAATTAGATCGGATTTTTTTTTAGGAAACTGTGCGGAGAATTCACTGTTTCATTTGCACTTTTAACATTTGTATCCTTTCCTACCTTTGCTTTCACAATTTCAAATTAATTTTCACCAATTACAAGATACACGATAGCCTTACTTAATCTCCAGGTAACATATGATTAATATCTTTGTTGACAAACAAATTCATATCTTCCATTCATTTCCGCTTTGACGGAAGGTCTTCGATAAATGTAGGTCATGCAGAGTGTACAAATAATTACCAAAGTCTCTTTGCCTTTAAAGCATATTTAATGATTAGAGTAATCTGGTTTTTAGCTTTTTGTAAAAGGAAACTATTGTGCTGGCTTTGTCTGTCCGTCCGCCCTTTTTTCTGTCCGCCCTCAGATCTTAAAAACTACCGAGGCTAGAGGGCTGCAAATTGGTATGTTGATCATCAAACATACCAAATTGCAGCCCTCTAGCCTCAGTGTTTTTTTTTTTTATTTAAGGTTAAAGTTATCCATAATCGTGCTTCTGGCAATGATATAGGATAGACTGCCTCCAGGCCATGGTTAAAGTTTCGTGGGCAGCGGCTCATACAGCATTATACCGAGACCACCGAAAGATAGAGCTATTTTCGGTGGTCTTGATTATACGCTGTAGCGGCTGTACAGAAAGCTCGATTGCGCCGAAGAAACTTCGGTACATTTGTTACTTTTTTTTTTGCAGTTAATGGTAAACATCCACAGATGGTATCATTAAATATTCTGTTTTGCCTCCGTTTGAAAAATTTATTGGAGTGTTAGAAGTCACATACAATTGTTCTTAATACTCTTTACAATATTGTATTATCGTAGTGACAATCCAGATATGTCGTCTTAACATCAATATCTTGTATAAATTTTGTCACTAATACGACACGAAAGAAATGACAAAGAAAAGTAAAAGAACCAGATTGTAAT
>NC_089758.1:24136733-24166733 GCF_040412425.1 Macrobrachium rosenbergii
CTAGACATCAGAGAATTTATCGAGATCGATTTAAATTTAAAATGAAGTCTATTAAATTTATCTGTAAGCGTTCAAGACGGCCATGTCTGAAATACTTGTAGTGACCATACTGCAATTTGTACCTGTTAACAGTGCTGTAATTGGGCAGTTTTAACATCTGCCTTTTACCGAATCAATGGAGGTACGCACGTGTTCCTTGTTTCCTGATGAAGCGGTTTAATTGGCGTCATGTTTAACGATCTCTCTCTCTCTCTCTCTCTCTCTCTCTCTCTCTCTCTTTATATATATAGATATATATACACACACATACATATACGCATACAATATATATCCATATACATATATAATATATATATATATATATATATATATATATATATATATATATATATATATGTGTGTGTGTGTGTGTGTGTGTAAATACACAAAAATCCGCAAAGGAAAGAGAAACACTGAGTGCTGCAAGGCCTTTCGACTGTCGTCCTTTAATTAGCAGTCTGCTAAGTAAAGGATGACAGTCGAAAGGGTTTAGCAGTCTGCAAAGTAAAGGACGACAGTCGAAAGGCCTCGCAGCATTCCAGTGTTTCTCTTTCCTTTGTGGTTTTGTCTTTATTTATGTATTTGTCACGTTCCATATTTTCGTGATTCAGTTATACATATACAGGTATGTATATTTATTATATATGTGTATGTTACATTTATATTTCTGTATATACACAATTATTTATATATGTGTATACACATACATACTACATACATATATATATATATATATATATATATATATATATATATATATATATATATATATATATATATATATATATAGTTGGCGAATGCGACCATTATTCGCCGTATGTCCCAGATATATTTTTCGGGCGACCCTGGCCTTAGTATTATATCTTCCCAAATTGAGAGTAAAGCAGATGAAATACTGGATATGTGGGCATAATTCCAAAGGAAAAAATAACGACAGCTGTCACTCGCCGTCAACGAAAATAGATGCTTCCATCAATTGGATCACGAGGTTTAATAAACAGAAAAATTCTATCGAGAGTGTGAGTTGAGTATGAGTTATATACAGGTACAGCGCAGATTCAGTTTCCGTGCATGGCGATAGATTGATACAACCTGAACCTTTGATAGAATTACAGATTTTGAATCAGCCATTTTTTTGCTGACTATTTACTCTTACTCCTTTCGCTTATATTTTTAAAAGTCTAAACCTATAATGGAAATACGTCATATCGAACATCAATTTTTTTTTTACTAGGTTTTAATAATTCCAATTCTATTCTCTTCGTTCCCTTTCACCCTTCATACATATTTGCGCGCGCGCGCATACCCACCTACCTAACCACCCAGTCACACACACACAGACACACACACACGCACACACACACACACACACTTACCGGTGTTTCTTCTTAGTGGCAATGTCATGTGACGATCAAAGTTAGCAACTTGAGTGAGTAACTTCGCTGCTTTCGTGTGACAAATTGGCCAACTTGAGGACGGATCATGACTAGCTTTTATCGAGTGAATAACAAGAACTCGTCCATTCGTTAGGGTTTATGTAGCTTGCATACCCTTGGCTGTGACCTGACTCGGGGGGGGGGGTATAGGCCAGGAAGTATATGATCAGCTGCCATGGTCTCTGTCACCTCTAAAGGTGGGTGGGAAGGTGCTGTATGCATGTGTTGTAGAATCATTGCTAACATTTGTGCCGCCAAGTGGAAGAATTAAATGCTCTGATTCCACTAACCATTCTAAAGTATCAATTCGTTTTTATATTTGATGTAACGACATAGATTGCTATTTTTTTTTTCCTTAAGCTGTTTCTCAATTCTCTGGACCACTCTGGAATTTTATGAAATGCTGGTCAGTTTTCAAATGTTAGTGACCATGGTAAAAATATCCTCGTTTATAGATGATAAACTTAGCATTTTTTTATGCCTTTTGAATACAGGTGTCTTAGAGATCTCAATTCAACGTCATTTACTCCATTTATTTTCAACTGAGTAACAGTTCATGACTTTTTATCATTTTCCTCCATTTTACAAATTCACATTTTACTTACACTTTTATCTGTTTATGATTTCGTTATTCTATTTTTCTTTTTTAATCAGTGAGATCATTTCTTCCTATATTTCCATTTACCTCCTCTCACTTCATTCTAATGAACACCATTTATTTTGGAAGCTTGAATTCAAGTAAGTGGTCCCTGCGGTGGGCTTGTTCTATACGAATAAGGTTCATCTTGTAAATAATAATAATAATAATAATAATAATAATAATAATAATAATAATAATAATAATAATAATAATAATAATAATAATAATAATAAGAAGAAGAAGAAGAAGAAGAAGAAGAAGAAGAAGAAGAAGAAGAAGAAGAAGAAGAAGAAGAAGAATTCACTTATTAAGTGAGCTTTTAGAATGTCGCTTTGTATTGTCAAGCTGATCATTATGGCATTGGAATCATTTGCATTTAAGAGGATTCGTCTCCCTTCTCGTGCCACTCACTCAAATGCAGTGGTTACCAGTGAAAATGAAAGACATATACCCAGGTAAAAACATTTTTTTTTATTATGAATTAAGACATGAGAATGAAATGGCCATCCTTGTATTTAGTAAATAAAAAAGTTTATTTGCTTTTTCTGTATGTTTGCATTAACTAAAATATTACTTTTCTGTGTGCTTGCATTAACTAAAGTATTACTCTAAAGATATAATGCATCCCCGTACGTAATCGGTTTATAGACATCGTTCCAACGAATTCGCTCATAGTTTATACATATATAAAAAGCCGTGGATGTCATCGTCAAATATATGGGTGCGTTTACCACATAGGAATTCTTTTTCCAGGAGATGATAGGGTGACGTCACTGACTTTTTCTTTTTAAGGTGTTGCCATTTGTCACCGGAAGAACTGTTTCCTGCAGTAAATATAGTTGTTACATCGAATTCAGATAACAGTTCAAAGACTTTGATTCCACGAACCATTTTAAAGCATCAAGTCGTTTTTATATTTGATGTAACGGCACAAATTGCTACTCTTCATTTATTTATTTTCTAATCTTTTTCTTATTTCTCTGGACCACTCTTGTTGAAATGTTATTTGCATTTGTCACCAGAGGGCACTTGGCTAAAATGAAGCCCTGTACATGGGCAACACTCACAAAGTTTCATCACCATATATCAATTCTTATCATTGATTTTGAACACCTTTATTGTATTATCTACAGTCGGGTATTATTATTATTATTATTATTATTATTATTATTATTATTATTATTATTATTATTATTATTATTATATTAGATAAAACCTATTCACATGGAACAAGCACACAGGGGCCATTTTTTCATCGCCTTTGGGGAGGACCGAACTCGCAACATTTTCTGAGCGGCGTGTCGCGACACTAGCGACCATATACCAGCGGACCAGCTAATGTTAGTCATATTTTGAGAAAGGATATTTTGAATCATTCAGTGAGAAGTCCTGAAATAATCGTCATACTCTTATTAAGAATAATTAATGGACCTCTTTAAATAAAACAGCATTAGCGTGGATTGGTTCACGGTAGCTATATGAGTAGAAAAGTACCACCATTTAGTTCAAAGAGCGAACATTAAATTTTATACAGTTTTTCATTTTTTTCATCCTCGTGAATTCTTAGCGTATTCCTGCCTATAATAGAGTGTGTGGAGTTTCTTTTGATTGTTAATTTTCTATCTGTAGTGCAACGCAAATGCTTGGACAATAAGAATTCTCTCTCAAGTAAACACTACATCGGAAGGTATTTTATTAAAAAAATTCAATAAACTGTATAAGCAAAATGAAAACATTTGGAAAAACTCTTAACGTCACAAGTAAAATTATTTCTATAAAAATGGAAACTAAGGAAATTCGTATTTTCTTTTTTACAAACATTAAAACACCTGATGTTTTTAATCGTTAAGTGCATCATCTAAGTACAATATAAATAAAGCAGTTATTTATATTCTTTTTTTTTAATTATAAAATAAATCATTATATCCAATCGCATACCAATAAATCATTTATCAGGAATCATTAGAACACCTCGTTTATTTTTAATATATAAAATGCAGCATATAAACTCTGCATTTTAGTATGCCAATTCCTTTCATCATTATTCTCTTTATCCTTCCCATTCTCGTTTCCTTTGATGCTCACACTCTTCTTTTTAAGTCCTGGAAAATAAATGTAAACATTTTCCAAAGCCATTAATCACATACTGTCATGTTGTAATCATAACAAGAGGATAAAGACAGAGAGATATTGAAAGTTAAGTTGGCTTAGTTACTTGTTGAGAATGTGCTTCACAAATCATCCCCTTTATCTGTAATGGGAGACTTATTAACTTTGCTGGAACAGGGTTCCGAGGACTTGAATGGAGCTTTTAACTGAGGATGTTTGCACAGCTATGAGGAATTGGGTCCTCGTTATATTTTTTTTTTTTTTTTTTTTAATGCGGGAGAGGTAAAGTTGAAAATAATTTACTCCAGGTTGGTGGGAGAGTTCGGTGGAAGCTCTCTCTGCTGCTGTAGGATGTGCATTTATATATATATATATATATATATATATATATATATATATATATATATATATATATATATATATATATATATATATATATATATATATATATATATATATATATATATATATATATATATACATTATATATATATATATATATATATATATATATATATATATATATATATATATATATATATATAACCATGAACCTTTCATCATGGCATCCAAGAGCAAAATGTAAACGTTCTGGAGAATTAAATGCTAATCTTGAGCAACATCTGAATGGATTCTACATACATACATATATTCATACATACATACATACATACATACCAAATCCTTCGATAAACAGATCCTGATACGCTCTTCTACGTATATATATATATATATATATATATATATATATATATATATATATATATATATATATATATATATATACATACATATGTACACTATGTATGTATATATATGTATATACTGTATTACATACATGTGTTTGTATACACAGCAGAGAGGGTATCAGGGCCTGTTTATCAGAGGATTTTGTTTTTGTATGTACGTTTGTATGTATGTATTTATGTATGTACAGTATATATGTATGTATGTATGTAGAATCCATCCAGATGTTGCTTAACATTAGCTTTTCATTCTCCAGAACGATTGCATTGTGGTTTTGGATATCACGAGGAAAGGTTCATGGTTAGGACATAATAAAACAGCTGTTCGAGACAGCACTGCGTTGTTCAAATTATGATATTCATTGCCAGCTGTTGTGACCAGTAAAAATGGTGGAAAATGTATACTAAGTATTTTGAGAAAATGTCAAAGGAGAATATATCCAGTGCTACCTACCATAGCATATATATTTATATATATATATATATATATATATATATATATATATATATATATATATATGTGTGTGTGTGTGTGTGTGTGTGTGTGTGTGTATGTGTTTGTATGTTTTTATTTTTTCAAGGTCATGCTTTTACGATTCATGATTTAGATAAGCAATTTACCCACAAAGTTTGACGTCTTCTGCATAGTAACAAATGTGAAGTTTGTTGTCGAAAACGACGATATTGGTTCTTATATTGTCTGTTTCATCGACTTGTTATTCCCGTATCTTTTCGAGAGTTGTTTAAATTGTCCCGTTTTGCGTAATTATTGCTCCATAAATCCCTTCACCTGAAAAAAAATTTTTGAAAAATCCTGAATCCTGGTTGAAATTTGAGATAAAAATTGAGGTAATTATTGCTCCACAAATCCCTTCATCTGAAAAAAAATTATGGAAAAATCCTGAAACCTGGTTGAAATTTGAGATCATAATTAAGGTAATTCACATTGTGTGAAATGGATGGAATTTTAGAGAAAGATCTAGCTATGTAGATCCATCTATTTGAGGATAGAATATTTAAGCGCCTTGATGTCCAAGGAGTAATAAAAGAAAATGTTTATTTCTCGTCATAAGAAAATAATTGCTTTCGAGAAAATGGCCGGATCTATCGACAACAGATACTGCGTTTATTAAGGGTTCAGTTTCTTCAACGACACCTAAGTAGAATTCGATAGCATATTATTAGATTTCAATTAGAATTATAAATTAAAAATTAAGAACTTATTTCCCAAGGTGTATATTACAAAAACATTTTGAAGAAATTACCAAGTATTGTGTAAAGGTTATAGCTTAAAGAAAATTTTCATTAAATATAAGGTAAATGTTGTATGATGAACATTTGTAAAATAAAAATAAAAAAAGAGAAAGCAAACTTAAGATACGCTTAAAGTGATGTACTGAAAACAATTTAAGGAACATTGTTACAGGTGATTTCATGTAATATTGTAATTGGAGACCGTGTATATTGTACATTGAACATTTTTTAAATAAGAGATAAATAAAAAAAAAAGTACAATTAGGTATCTGGATCCAGCCCTAACCCAAATGAATTTATGGTCATGTGGCTATTGTTGTGTTTCCCTAACACTTTCGTGAGAATGGGAAGAGGCGAAATGACGTACGAAAGAAATTGTTCTGTCAAGGGATACAATCAAAGAAGGAAAGGTAAACGAAAAAATTCTATGACCTATGCCTTTGTGACACCAGTTATTCATGCAACATATAGTGCTTGAATGTTTCCATTTCAGGCTCCCCCGGGGAGATGAAAAATCACGGGCTGTGTATCATGATCAGTTACTGCTGCAGTGTGGGGTCTGCGGTGGGAGGTTGAAGCCAACATTCTTTGGAAGCTTGAATTTCGAGTCAGTGGCCCCCTTGGCGTGCTTGTTCCATGTGAATAGGTTTCATCTACTGAAATAATAATAATAATAATAATAATAATAATAATAATAATAATAATAATAATAATAATAATAATAATAATAATAATAGTCAGACCATCTGGGAGGAGATTAATAATTGTTTCATAAAATGCAGACTGGTCTTACTCAATGAAATGGGGAAATTCATAGCAGTTAACACTGGAGTTAAATATCGAGTACAAGAAGAATAATTATCAGTACCGTGAATATAACGTTATTTATTATTATTATTATTATTATTATTATTATTATTATTATTATTATTATTATTATATTTATTATTATTATTATTATTATTAGTATTATTATATTTATTATTATTATTATTATTATTATTATTATTATTATTATTATTATTATTATTATTATTATTATTCAGAAGATGAACGCTATTCATATGGAACAAGTCCAGAAGGATATGGTGGTCTTTAGAAAGAAGTAACCGAATGTAATGGGAAATTCAGTCAGAAGGGATCACTTATGTAAAGAAGAAAAAATAGATTAACAAATTAAGAAAATAAATAGACAAAGATGTGAATAAAACATTAAAATACAAGCAGAATTGTATTAGGGCAGTGATTCGTTGTATCTTCGCTTGAACTTTTGAAGGCCAATTTCACATCAGTAATGAATCGAGTATAACGCAAATGTGTAACGCAAATGTGTTACGCAGATTATCCTCCTGCACATTCGTTTTTTGACCCACTGAAAGGTGGTCACTTCGCACAACATTTCGAAATGTGAACATTCGTACCCTGAAACATTTCAGCGAAATGTAACCGACACTCTTCGAACTATTGCCGTGTGACTGGCCAAGTGATGGATGACCTCTGACCTTCGAAGCCGAAAGTACGCGCGGATTAAAGCTAAATCTCTTGATTGTGCCCCGAATGGCTTCTGCTTTCAACTATCTGAATCTACACCCCCTCCCCTCCCCCTCCGTCCACCTTTTTTTTTTTTTTTTTTTTTTTTTTTTTTTTTTTTTTAAGGATGAGTAAACTCCGACGTTGAGCGCAAATTGAACGTTGTAAGTCGATCTTCGGCTAAGTGATTTAATATGAGCTGTTGTTTTGACATTCGTCGGTTGGTAGTTGACATTAAGAATGCAAATGCCGCCACGGAAGTTACGTATTGTAAGTAAGGCCTCGTATATTTATAACAGTGATAAAATCAATGCAACGTGTTGTAGGCCATTTGTCCTTCCTTTACTAGAGCACTTCTCCTGTGTGGATGCCTGCTTCTGCCAGAGATTTATCTCTTTTAGATAGAGTGGAACCGCGTTTCCTAACACTAGCAGTTATGACTTGGATCATCGACGGACGGTCGCTTGTCTGTCAATTTTTCATAAGTCGTATTTTAGACAGAGATCCTTTACATTCACAATTGATCCCTGATCTTTTTTTTTTATCCTTGCTGAGAGCAACAGATTCGCTGAACAGCAGCATCAATGTGCAGTAAATGTGCCTCGCTGTCGAACTTCTCAGTTCCAGAGGTCCTTTAATCCTCCCACCGTTGGACTCTGGAACAGTCTCCCAGAGATTGTTGTGCAACTGGAACTTCAGAAGTTCAAGCGAAGATGCAGCGCATTTCTACCCTGAAACAATTCTCCTTGTATTTTGATAATTTACTTATGTTTTTACCTATTTTATTTATTAATTTGTTAAGTTGTTTGTTCTCTTTTAATAAGTGATCTCTTGTTTCTGTATTTCCCATTATCTTCTGTTACTTCTTTCTAGTGAACACCATATTCGTTGGAAGCTTGAAGTTCAAGTCAAAGGCACCTGTGGGCTTGTGCCACGTGAATAGGGTTCATGTTCTGAATAATAATAATAATAATAATAATAATAATAATAATAATAATAATAATAATAATAATAATAATATTTCATTAATACCACATTGTACTACAGGTTACAGTGGGGAAAAATTTATGATTCACATGCGCATTATGTAAATTATATATATATATATATATATATATATATATATATATATATATATATATATATATATATATATATATATATATTATATGTATATTTATATATATATATATATATATATATATATATATATATATATATATATATATATATATATATATATATATATATTATATATATATATATATATATATATATATATATATATATATATATATATATATATATATATATATATATATATTTATATATATATTATATATATATATATATATATATATATATATATATATATATATATATATATATATATATATAATGCGCTTGTGTGTGTGTGTATGTGTGAAAGATACATTTTGATAAATAAACTGATTGACATATTCGGAACGGATAGATCAGGAGAACAAAGGGTATGATATTAAAATCGTTTTTGTAGATGGCATAAGACCGATTGGTGTTGGGGAGTTGAATTGATTTAGGGAAGTTCTCGCTAACACTTATCTGTAATCGCAAGAAATACTGATGAACTAAAAGAGATAATTCAAGAACTTCTGTGAATTTAATTTTTTGTTTTTTTCAAAATGTTGGTGGTGTCCGAAAAAAAATCTTGAGTTTTTCAAACATTTTATCATACTGAGTTTTTATATGATACTAGAGTATCTTCTTTAAAAACAAGTAAAAAATGCGCCGAAGTTTCTTCGGCGCAGTCGAGCTTTCTGTACAGCGCATAATCAAGACCACTGAAAGTACATCTAACTTAGGTGGTCTCGGTATAATGCTTTATGAGCCGCGGCCCATGACACTTTAACCACGGCCCGGTGGTGGCTTGGCCTATATGGCTGCCAGATGTACGATTATGGCTAAATTTAACCACAAATAAAATAAAAACTACTGAGACTAGAGGGCTGCAATTTGGTATGTTTGATATTTGGAGGGTGGATGATCAACATAACAATTTGCAGCCCTCTAGCCTCAGTAGTTTTAAAGATCCGAGAGCTGACAGAAAAAATGCTGATGGACAGACAAAGCCGGCACAATAGTTTTCCTTTCAGAAAACTAAAAAATGTGTAGTTGACACTGCGCCCTTATTTAAAAAAAAAAGTCATTATCATCCGTTATACTTTCCAAAACCCAATGTTTACACTATCCATTTTCCCTTGTGACCACAGTCATCAACGTTATCCTAGTTCCCTGTACAAATTGATGAAGGAATGTGGGCTTTCAGTTTTATTTTTTTTTTAGCTGTCTTTTTTTTATGTTACGCATATCTTTACTAATGACTTGATTGCTGTGTTCGGTACTGTCACTGAATGTTTATCTCATATATTCTTTGGTTGTTAGTGTTATTGTTTCTTACTTTTATTATCCTTTATTTGCTTTTATTTCCCTTTCGTGTGGCATTTGTCCTTTTTCCATTTTAGATGTTGTGGTCGTAAATTTAGACTCAGTGTAGTTATTATTTATCTAAATTTTACAAGAATCATTTTACGATCATTACTTTCTAAAGAGTAATTAATGTTATTTTCAGTAAGCAACTTATGCTCAAATTGTCTGCTAAGTTTGATTTGAATGTTAAAAAAAATTAAATTTCTCATTTTAATTCTGCCTTTTTTGGAAGTTACTCATAATGGTTATTTTTAGTTCCCTGTAAAAGAAAACTGTTGAGATTGCTATTTGTCTGTCAGCCCGCACTGTTTCTGTCAGCCCTCAGATCTTAAAAACTACTGAGGCTAGAGGGCCGCAAATTGGTACGTTGATCATCCACCCTCCAATCATCAACCATACCAAATTGTAGCCCTCTTGCCTCAGTAGTTTTTATTTCATTTAAGGTTAAAGTTAGCCATAATCGTACGTCTGGCAACCGTAATAGGTACCAACAGCACAGGCCACCATCGGACCGTGGGTGAAAGTTTCATACAGCATTATACGCTGTACAGAAAACTCGATTTATCTGGTGCATTTTGTACTTGTTTTAATGAAAATTAGTTTTTGATTCCATAATGCGATGCAATTCAAAGCAGCTACAAAACAAATACTCCTCTTTCGGATTGCTAATGAGATCGGATGCGCTCTTGCTGTTGTTAATCCGAAATGAAAATACATGGAAATCATTAAGCAAACGTTTTAACACCGGAAAATATATATATAGTGATGACGAAACGGATGTGAAAAGGTGGTTTTTCTTCTTGCTGTAGAAATCGTTTCCGTGGAGCTCATTGTGCGGAAATTAATCCATTGATAACTAAACAAAATGTGAAATAATAAATAATTGTTTTTGTTTTTTTAATTTTGTCTAGACGCAATCAGCGAAAGGCTTCGTGAACACAGCGATAGTAAATTGATAAAGAACGATGTTAAACTAATATATCAAATACGGGCAATGATGACATGTTGAGTTTATCACGATGTTTATCACGATGTGAAGCGGAAACACATAAATGAATATCAAAAATGAATTTATCATAAAAAATGAAGTGAAACGCAAATGATTATCAAAACTGAATTTATCATTAAGGGGGGGAGGGGAATGGGATAAAATAGACTGCTAAGAAGTACATTAGCTTAACAGATACGTTACTTTGTTACGGAAACTGGAGTAAAAATACACCATTGTCTGAAGTCCTTATAGTTAATGGCCCGCATCTTTTGTGTCGATAAACCAATGTATGTACATAAATATGGAGTGAAACAAATAAATATCAAAAATGAATTTATCATTGATCTCTGTAATCCTTCCGGTTGATAGCATTGATAAACACATAAATAGATAAACCGAAATAATAAAACATCACGGTAGCACAAAGACCAGACGTTGTTTTATCGCCCGTTTGTCCTTTAACCTTTCAAAGCCTGCCGAGGTTTCATCAATCAGTTGTAGCACACAGATTGCCTTTGTTTATATATATATATATATATATATATATATATATATATATATATATATATATATATATATATATATATATATAGAATGCCATGAAATGTGTTTAATTTCCAAGTTGTTACTTTAATCATTTCGTTGTTATATAAAATGGAGAGTCTAGCGAACATGAAAAGTCTTAACAATAACTTCCTGAATCCGAAACTCAGAAAGGAATAAGAATTTTTTTTTTACACGAGGTGAATTTTTTTACGTGAGGTAAAGTTTTTTTTTACGTGAGGTGAATTTTTTTTACGTGGGGTGAAGATTTTTTTTACGCGAAGTGATTTTTTTTTTGCGTGAGGTGAAGTTTTTTTTTACGTGAAGTGAAGTTTTTTTATGTGGGGTGAAGTTTTTATTTTTTACGTGAGGTGAAGTTTTTATTTTTGCGTGAGGTGAAGTTTTTTTTTACGTGAAGTGAAGTTTTTTTATGTGGGGTGAAGTTTTTATTTTTACGTGAGGTGAAGTTTTTATTTTTGCGTGAGGTGAAGTTTTTTACGTGAGGTGGTTTTTTTTACGTAAGGTGAAGGAAGTTATTTGGAAGACTTGTTTTTTATTGGAAACAAATACATTGTTTGAGATGTATACGTAACAGGAGTGAAAATCTAATAAGGCAAAGAACTGCAACCCCTTTCTTCACTTTACTGCACCTCCTTTCATATTCTGTTTCCATCTTACTTTGCACCCTGTTATTTGATAGTGCAGCTTCGAGGTTTTCCTCCTGTTACACCTTTCAAACCTACTTACTCTCAATTTCCCTCTCAGCGCTGAATGACCACATAGGTCCCAGCGCTTGGCCTCGGGCTAAACTCTCTATTCCATTCTTATTTCTTTTGTAGATGCAGAGGGGTACCTGTACTCACAAGTGTGTATTTCTTAATGTTAGAAGCAAATAGCAATATGCAATATTGACCTCAAGCCGGATGACTGATTTTTCGTAAATTTGCAGTATTTTTGTGATAAAACCACTTCTCAATTATGATTCCCCTTCGGTATACATACATATGTACGTACATCCGAGGTAGAGCGAATTGAATACTAAACGACATTTGTAACTTGATGCTTGCGTATGAATCATGATGATGTGATAAAAATTTATATATATATATATATATATATATATATATATATATATATATATATATATATATATGTGTGTGTGTATAGATATATATATATAGATATATATATATATATATATATATATATATATATATATATATATATATGTGTGTGTGTGTGTGTGTGTGTGTGTGTGTGTATAGATATATATATATATATATATATATATATATATATATATATATATATATATATATATATATATATATATATATATACATATACATACATATACATATACATATACATACCCCTTCATAGAAACATAACTGAAATGCACACCTTTCCAGTGATTCACTTTTCAGTGGGAATTCAAAGTAAGCCTACTGTACTTCTGTGGCCGAGATGTAACCGCGCCATACGCAGAGAATAAAGTCCATTGAACCTTTGATTCGAGCGCCGACCTTTAAATCGCGTATTAATATCCACCAAGGATCACAATGGTTTCAGGAAAAAGTCATTATAGGTGATTGGGTAATTGCCGTCTCTTGTCAATAACGACCGGGTTTTTAATTACTTCTGCTCATTACCCCCACATCAAACGTTTGAGTGTCTGGAAACCTGTGTGTTAATTCCAGGCTTTAATTATGGTGATCATTATGATCGCGCATCATTTTGTGATTAATCCATAATGTTCAGTTTGTGAAATGTCAGGTATATGCGTTCGGTTATATTTTCTGGTTTTGACAGTCAAGAATTCTGTAAAGTGGTTTTTGGCATCTGTGTTGTTGACTGTGGTGTATGGTGACATTCATGTTATTTCATAAGAAAACAAGTAGAAAATGCGCCGAAGTGTCTTCGGCGCAGTCGAGTTTTCTGTACAGCCGCGACAGCGTAATCAAGGCCACCGAAAATAGATCTATCTTCCGGTGGTCCCGGTATAATGCTCTATAAGCCGCCGCCCATCAAACTTTAACCACGGCCTGGTGGTGGTCTCTCCTGCATCGTTGCCAGAAGCACGATTGCGGCTGACTTTAAACTTAAATAAAATAAAAACTACTGAGGCTAGATGGCTGCAATTTGGTATGTTTGATGACTCGAGGGCGGATGATCAACGTGCCAATTTGCAGCCCTCTAGCCTCAATAGTTTTTAAGATCTGAGGGCGGAAAGAAAAAGTGCGGACAGAAAAAAGTGCGAACGGGCAGGAAACTAAAATGTTGTGAATGATGTTATCTTTTCATGCGATTTCGCCACACTTTCTCGTGAAATTGTTTCAGCCCACTTTTGATGTGCAAATATATACGCACTGTTTAAAACGACCATCAGTCCTAGTTTAGTCCAAGTGTTCAGAGGAGAATTAAGCAGAGTAAATAAAAAACTTTTACTTATTAAAGCTAAACCTGGTAAGTTACTGTAGATTATGAGTGGGATTTCTATTTAAAAGATAGAAAGAACACATAAAGACGTGTCTTGGAAATAGATGTTCTATGTTAAAAAAAATTATAAAAAATTTTTTTTAATTTAATCCTTGTTGCAGTACGAATTAACAGGTTACTAAAGTTACCGAAAGTTTTGAATTTCACTTAAATGGGATTTAAATCGAGTAATATTTTTCTTCATTTTTTTCAGATCATTCTGGAATTAATAAAATATAGTCTTTGCTCTTTACTCCTAAAATATGAAAGTTTTCTTATCTTTTTTATGAAATCCCTTGCAAAAAAAATTTTCGATGCGAAATATCTCGAATTTAACGATGATTCTCTATTCCTTGGCTATATTTTTTCGGAAAAAAATGTTACCGTACAAAATAATTTTAGATGGGGAAGTATCTCGAATCCAACGATGATGCTCTATTCCTCGGCTAGATTTTTTTGGAAAATATGTCCGTAAAGGCTACCGATTCCTTTAGCTGCGAGACAGACTGCTTTGAAGTGTTACACAACGCTGAATTCCTGTAACGAGCAGCTGTACTTCCCCGTAACATCACAGAGACGGCACTTTTGCCTTTTGATGAAGAAAGAGATATAACGCAACCAGCAACTGTCAATACATCAGTTTTAGAATAACGCCATCAGAGGGTGCTGATAAATGTGAGGCGGCTAAATATGGGAACTTTGATTCCCGACTTCAGTTCAATGACACTTTTGGTTTTCTGTAAAAGAAAACTATTGTGCCGGCTTTGTCTGTCCGTCCGCACTTTTCTGTCCGCCCTCAGATCTTAAAAACTACTTAGGCTAGAGGGCTGCAAATTGGTATGTTGATTATCCATCCTCCAATCAACAAGCATACCAAATTGCAGCCCTCTAGCCTCAGTAGTTTTGATTTTATTTAAGGTTAAAGTTAACCATAATCGTGCTTCTGGCAACGATATAGTATAGGCCACCACCGGGTCGTGGTTAAAGTTTCACGGGCCGCGGTTCACACGCCATTATACCGAGACCACCGAAAGATAGATCTATTTTCGGTGGCCTTGAATTCACACTGTACAGGAAACATCGGCGCATTTTTTACTTGTTATTTATTGTTTGTCATTTGTTCAAGTGTGCCTATGTCCATTTAGTAAGTTACAATAATGTTTAAATTAAATCATTCGTGCATGGGTACATACGTCCATTTAACAAATGATAAGATACAATAACGAGTGGCTTAAGTTATATGTTTGAACCAAGTTACATCCGTGAACTGTACACAGAAATATAATCCTCGTATGAGCATCCTATATTTTGCTATCATAATTATCATTAATATCATAATTAGCATCGTTTTCTGACCTGTGATGTCATACAATTGTCAAACGTCAAGATTAATTTTATATAAAACAAGTAAAAAATGCGCCGAAGTTTCTTCGGCGCAATCTAGTTTTCTTACAACTTATAATCAAGGCCGCCATCTTTCAGTGGTCTCGGCATAATACTGTATGAGCCGCGGCCCATGAAACTTTAACCACGGCCTGGTGGTGGTCTGCCCTATATCGTTGCCAGATGCACGAATATGGCTAACTTTAACCTTCAATAAAATAAAAACTACTGAGGCTAGAGGTCTGCAATGTGGTATGTTTGATGATTGGAGGGTGGATGATCGACATACCAATTTTTAGTCCTCTAGCCTCAGTAGTTTGTAAGATCTGAGGGCGGACAGAATAATGTGCGGACGGACAGACAAAGACGGTACAGTAGTTTTCTTTTCCAGAAAACTAAAAATGTTGTCATAAATTTTTAATGCCATTTGAACAAGTGTTGGTGTTGAAGAAAGCATCAAGGATAAAGGTATTTTCTGAAAAAAGCACAGAAATTATTTCTACCCTTAAGAATTTTATCTTTTATTGAGACCTATCATGTACTCATATATACTGTACTTGATGTTTGACAGTTGTAATTACTAGATTCCTGTTCACCTATCTTTTGGGCGGTGTTCCTTATATTCTTGCAGATTGGGTTGAAACCTTTCTCACGTTTGAATGTGAGACGTTTCTCAGATATAGATACTAATACTGCAGATGCCTCAAAATGGCTTTGATTATGGCTTTGAAAATAAGGTTTACTTACGTGGCCCCTCGAATTACGCCAAGCTGTAGCGTGACCCCTTGAATTATGCCAAGCTGTAGCGTGGCCCCTTGAATTACACCGAGCTGAAGTGTGACCCCTTGAATTATGCCAAGCTGAAGCATGACCCTTGAATTACGCCAAGCTGTAGCGTGAACCCTTGAATTACGCCTAGCTGTAGCGTGACCCCTTGAATTACGCCTAGCTGTAGCATGACCCCTTGAACTACGCCTAGCTGTAGCGTAACCCCTTGAATTACGCCTAGCTGTAGCGTGACCCCTTGAATTATGCCAAGCTGTAGCATGACCCCTTGAATTCTGCCAAGCTGTAGTAGCGAAGACCCCTTGAATTACGCCAAGCTGTAGCGTGACCCCTTGAATTCTGCCAAGCTGTAGTAGCGAAGACCCCTTGAATTACGCCAAGCTGTAGTGTGACCCCTCAAATTACACCAAGCTGTAGTGTGACCCCTCGAATTACGCCTAGCTGTAGCATGAACCCTTGAATTACGCCATGCTAAGCGTGACCCCTTGAATTACGCCATGCTATAGTGTGACCCCTTGAATTACGCCATGCTATAGCGTGACCCCTTGAATTACGCCATGCTATAGTGTGCCCCCTTGAATTACGCCAAGCTGTGGCGTGACCACTTGAATTGCGCCAAGCTGTAGTGTGACCCCTTGAATTATGCCAAGCTGTAGCATGACCACTTGAATTACGCCAAGCTGTAGTGTGACCCCTTGAAGACAATAAAGTATTTCCCTCGCTGCGGTGCGAGGGGCCCAGGAAAAATCCCGCCCCTTGATCACGAAGGCGAAGGAGGTTGTGGAAATTTATGGTCGGACTCTCGGGGTAATTTTCGTCCGAGAAGGGGAATCTCGACCTGATGTAGTGGAGGGTCCTTGCCTTGATATTTAGGGCATCATTTCCAGGTATTATTTCGTTTGTCTCGGGAACGTTGCGGTGGAGTGGAAAGCGAGAGAGAGAAGTGGGAGGTGGGGGTGGCGGCGGTTTCCAAATGCGTTTTATGCACCGTCGTGATTGGGTTGTGGCGAATGGCCCTGCCTCCGTCTGTACGCCTCTCTGTCTCTATATGTATGTATGTATGTATGTATGTATGTATGTATGTATGTATGTATTATATATATATATATATATATATATATATATATATATATATATATATATATATATATATGTATATATATATTTATGTACAACTGAATCACAAAAATATGGAACGTGATGAATATATAAATAAAGACCAAATCCACGAAGGAAAGAGAAGCAATGGAGTGCTGCAAGGCCTTTCGACTTCTAGTCCTTTACTTAGCAGACTGAAGAGATATAAAAATAAGTTTACAAAGGAAGCTCATATAAATGACAGATGGAGATTACTGGTACATATTTTTTCCTTTGTAATCCCCATCTGTCATTTACATTTATATATATATATATATATATATATATATATATATATATATATATATATATATATATATATATATATATATATATATATATATTTACATATACATGTATATACACATATGTGTGTGTGTGTGTATAGTCGGACATAGACATAGTTTTGTTTTATCCTTTTGATATTTTTGAATTTTATTTATAATTTTATCTTAGACGCCTTTCAAATACATGAAGTCAATCTGGTATTTTTTCCCAACACAAGGAGTCGATGTTTGTAACTGAACCCATTGATGAATATCTTAGTTATCATATAACTCTTCTTTCCAGATTATTTTTCTTCTGGCGTGCGATCAATTTGAGACAGTTTTGCATAATTATTTATCTGCAATAGATTTCTGTTCTTTTTTGTTCTTAAGTTTGATCGAAGTTCATATTCACCTCTCATGATGATCATGTTGAAATTCGACGAATAGTCGTGGATATAATATCCCCATAATACTTATTTCTTCTCTTTGATCCGGCTACAACACTTCCCGGGAGTACTTTTTCATGTGATTGAAATTGATATATCGAGAACTTTCGTGCATTGCGTAGGAGTTTCGTAAGTTTATGTGAGAAGGGCGCTGTGAAACGCTTATTGAAAAACTTGGGAAATTCGTCTTGTGGGGAATAAAAGATAGTATTGGTTGGGTTTACTTAAGCTTTATTTCCTTTATTTTTAGTTTTCTGTAAAAGAAAACTATTGCGCCGGCTTTGTCTGTCCGTCCGCACTTATCCTGTCCGCCCTCAGATCTTAGAAACCACTGAGGCTAGAGAGCTGCAAATTGTTATGTTGATCATCCACCCGCCAGTCATCAAACATACCAAATTGCAGCCCTCTAGCCTCAGTAGTTTTTATTTTATTTAAGGTTGAAGTTAGCCATGATCGTGCTTCTGGCAACGATATAGGATAGGCCACCTCCGGGCAGTGGTTAAAGTTTCGTGAGCCGCGGCTCATACAGCATTATACCGAGACCACCGAAAGATAGATCTACTTTCAGTGGCCTTGATTATACGCAGTAGCGGCTGTATAGAAGACTCGATTGCGCCGAAGAAACTTCGGCGCATTTTTTTCTTGTTATATCTCCAAGCCCTTTTTGTCTTTAATATAGTGCTTCTATCTCTTCCTGCAAATTCCTCCTCGGGCAATTCTTTCGGGCCACCGCTCCCTTATTGCTTTTATTATTCTTACAGCCTCCCTTTCCCATCTTGCAAATTCCTCCTCGGGCACTTCCTTATTCCAGACAACCAAATGGAATTACATAAGGCGTCTGTTTATGTAGTGTCTGCGTTTCATATTTCACATGAGATTTTTATATCTACAAACCCTTTTTCCTTGTACCTACTTACAGATTCCACCTCCAGCCATTCTCTCAGGCCACTAATTGTTTTATTTTATTTTTTTTTTACAGTCTCTCCCCCTCAGTCTTCTTGTAAATTCATCCTGCCGCAATTCTTTCGGGGCACAACTCCCTCCTTGCATTTTTTTAAATTTTTATTTTTACAGTCCCTCCCCCCTTTCTCCTTACAAATTCCACCCCGGGGTAATTCTTTCGGGGGAAGCTCACTCCCTCACTCGCCCGCTACGCAAACAAACAAACAAACAAAGTAAAGAGACTCACGGCGTGTCTTCTCTCTCTCTCCCCATCACTTGCAGTTACGACGAGAGGCCCGGGTATCGCGGCATGCAGTGGGCAGACCAGCAAGTGTTCGGCTCGAGGGCTTATTATGCGGCGCACAGCACTCCTCCGGTCCTCGTCCTTTCCTACATCACGACGAGGGACGCCAGGCTTTACAGATGCCGGGTCGACTTCCAAAACACGAATTCTAGAGTCTCCTGGGTCAACCTTACCGTTATTGGTAGGGATGGTTTGATTATGTGTTACTGCATGCATGCATATATATATATATATATATATATATATATATATATATATATATATATATATATATATATATATATGTATGTATGTATGTATATATATTATATATATACATACATACATATATATATACATATATATATTATATATATACATACATATATATAATGTATATATACACATATATAATTTATATATATACTTATATATAGCATGAATTTAATATTAAACGACACTTGTAGCTTCATGATTCTGTATCAACTTCTTGTGGCTGTTTATTTCATGACTTTTATCTGTGTATTTGTGTCTTTTAGTTTTTCGTATGTCTGCAAATTTTTTTCATAATCTCGGAAGCCCTAATCTTGAAGGCCAAACTAATATCTTTATTTAATAAAGTTAACTTGAGATATTAAATAGTTTCTAAAGGGCAAGAAAATATTTCCTTTGTAATAAGTATTTGTGTCTATGTAAAACACTCTGTATATGCACACAGTCATTCAAGTGAATACAGAATAAGTATCATATAACATATTTAAATGCTCCTGAACTCATTGTCATTTGCTTCAAGGTATTATCAAGCGCAGTAAGTATGATAATCGCTGTGAACTTTATTAATTAATAGAATTAATTACTAAAATTATTGTAATCTTATTAATACTGTTCATAAATTTCTTCCTTCCACGCAGTTCCCCCTTCAAGATCTGAGATCATTTCTCATGTATCACCCGTCCACGTGGGGGACAGAAATGACGTCATCTGTAAAGCATATGGAGGTATTATTATTATTATTTTTATTATTAGTAGTAGTGGTAGTAATAGCGTAGATTTTCTCTACATGATTAAATATAGAACTGTGCCATGGGATGTTTAATGAAAATTAATTTATGTAGATTTTCTCTACTATTTATGCTGGTTTTCTTTAGAATTTATGCTAGTTTTGTTTGGCATTTATGCTGGTTTTCATTTGAATTTATGCTGATTTTCTTTGGAATTTGTGCTGATTTTCTTGGGAATTTATGCTGATGTTCTTTGGAATTTTTTCTATGCTGGTTTTCTTGGGATGTATGCTGATTTTCTTGGGAATTTATGCAGATTTTTATTGAAATTTATGCTGATTTTCTTGGGAATTTATGTATATTTTTATTGAAATTCATGCTGATTTTTCTTGGAATTTGTGCTTATTTTCTTGGAAATTTATGCAGATTTTTATTGGAATTTATGCTGATTTTCTTTTAGAATTTATACTGATTTTTTGGGGCAGTTATAATACCGGATATATGTATATAATATATATATATATATATATATATATATATATATATATATATATATATATATATATATATATATATATATATATATATATATATATATATATATATATAATTATATATATATATATATATATATATATATATATATATATATATATATATATATATTAGTTGTCAGGGTTCTTTTGTTTCCATGTAAAGGACACACTGTGCTCTGCATCACAGAACTCGTAAAATTAGGGAAACGTCATTTTATCCTCGATGATTAAACCAAGACTAGTTCATCTAGATCGACACTGAAATTCAAATGTAACGTAATCATTAAGGCTGGGAAAGATGAAGATGGCAGTGAACGTCTTTCTTGCATAATTTTAACACACAAATCTAGTAAACAACAACAAAAAATTGAAAGCCTCAGGACAAAAAGTAAGCTTTAGGTAGATGACCTTCTTGGATACAAAGTCATATGAATGAGTAAAACGTTAACTTAAATAACCTTATTGCAACAGTATGCAATAAAGTGCTGGATAAATACGACGCTCTAAGCAGAGGAGTAATGAAAACTTTAGTGAGTAATTTACATTGAGGTTGAAATGTACTCAGACTGTAAGTAAAAAAAAAAAAAAAGTAAAAAATGCGCCGAAGTTTCTTCAGCACAAGCCGTGGTCCATGAAACTTTATCCACGGCCTGGTGGTGGCCTGGTCTATATCGTTGCCAGACGCACAATTATGGCTAATTTTAACCTTAAATAAAATAACAACTACTGAGGATAGAGGGCTGCAATTTGGCATGTCTGATGATTGGAGGGTGGATGATCAACGTACCAATTTGCAGCCCTCTAGCCTCAGTAGTTTTTAAGATCTGAGGGCGTGCAGAATAAAGTGCGGACTGACAGGCACAGCCGGCACAATAGTTTTCGTTTCAGAAAACTAAAAATTCATTTATAAGAAGTGAAAACATGCAATTTTTCCTTGACTACAAAAACTTGAAAGTGGAGCTTCCTCGGGTCTTGGATAATAACCGTGAGATATTTAGACATTTTCTGGATCTGTGTATACGTTTGAACTGAATTGAATATAGAATTTAGGCCAAAGGCCAAGCACTGGGACCTATGAGGTCATTCAGCGCTGAAACGAAAATTGACAGTAAAACGTTTGAAATGTGTAACAGGAGGAAAACCTCTAAGCAGTTGCACTATGAATCAATTGTTAGGAGAGGTTGGAATGTAAGTTGAATGTAAGAGAATATGAAAGGAGGTACAGTAAAAGGAACGAAAGGGGCTGCAGCTAGGAGCCGAAGGGATGATGCAAAGAACTTTAAGTAATGCTTACAGTGCACCGCATGATGTGCACTGACGGCCCTACCCTCCTACGGGGTGTGTACGTTTGAGGACTAGTGAACATACAGTATACCTCCACCAATATAAAAAAAAAAAAATAAATAAATAGATAAATAAATACATAAATCAGTCAATGAAAATTTCAATAAGGTTCTTACTTTGTAAGAGGTAGAATTTATAAATTCTGAAGCATTATTTCAGTGCTGTAGGAAATACCAGTCGCTCCGACAGAGAGAAAATTCTTATAGATATCATTTTATGGCCCACTGGAATGCCATCTAGCTCTCCATTACTGGCTTCAGACGCTCCTAAGCGATACACAGAGTGAGATTTCCTGTAACGCCGAGAAAGAAAGATTGGAAAACCCTGAGGCGTAGAATCATTTGCATAAGTATGGGTTGAGGGGAAGAAAACAGGTATGAAGAACGTCACCTGTGGAAGGCGTGAAGGACATTCGATAGAGAACGCTGCCGCTAAAGACAAAACATGTATGGCTTATTGTGAAGATGTACGTCGTTTCAACGAGGTCGTTTGATCGTCAGTGAGGAGAGTAATAGGAGAGTAAGCAAGGGCCAGTCTAACTGAACTTGCTTCGTTCGGTGCTACTTTAACTTGTTAACTACGCGTCGCCTACTCCGAGGTGCTAGTACTAAACATGGCGGAAGCTCCTTGTTACGCAGTGTTTAGTACTAGCCCCTCGGCTATCAAAGTATTATATATACCCATTTCTATATTGCGTGGTTAACAAATTATATTAATACACAATATCTTCGTGTGGCCGTCTACTTTACATTTACCATACGATGTTTAGTACTAGCACCTCGGAGTAGGTGACGCGTAGATAGCCAAAGTAGCACCCGTCCTTCTATCTGTGGGAGAGACAAAGTTGGTAGTGGTTATTCTTCTAGTCTCCCGATAATAATGGCTTATGTAGGCAGCTCACTGGCATGCAAGAATCAGCCATCGACTTGTCGTCACCGAAATTAAAAGTCACTCTAAGTTATTTTGAACAGTTTACATTCGTTTTACTATTATCTAATATAATCCGTTGTTAAGTGTTACAGCCGTCAGTGTGATCAGTGTAAATTATTGACAATATTATTCTTTTGGGCTGTAATCAAAGGCAGGTAAAGTTATGATCACCAAATTAGGTTCGCTCTAATACTCGCAAAAAAAAATTAATTTTTTCTTCCCTAATAATTCTGCTTCAGTTTCCTGAGAACACGAAATAATTACGCTGTGCGTGTTATGTAATTTAACATGAAAAATGTTTAGGTTTCAATACTAACTTCGATTGGCGTGGTTGCAAATAAAGAAAATAAAAAAAAAATAAGATGGAAGTTAGATGAAGACAATAACCCCGCCATGAAACCGAGAAACAATACGCACAATATTACCGAGAGACAGATATTGCCGCCATGATAAAGCGGCGTAGGCATTTGCCTAGGTGCTAATATCCATGAATCACTTTTGGCTTTTGTTCCTCGAAGGACGCTTCGTTAAGATCCTTGACAGGTGAAGCGATATCGTTGCCCCGGGAACGACAATGGGAGGAAGGCGATTGTTTGCTGCGCTCCTGAATCGCTGGATTGCGTTCGTCTCTCCTTGCGTTATCTGCCATTTGGCAATTATTCTCTCCTTTATTGCCGCACCTAACGGTTTCTCACCCAAATCCGTCAGGAGGATGGCGTTATTGGCGTTATTTGGGTTTCTGGGATTCGTCTCTTGGTTGATGAGGGTTATATTTGGTTGATGAGGGTTATATTTGGTTGATGAGGGTTATATGGTTGATGAGGATTATATGGTTGATGAGGGTTAAATTTGGTTGATAAGGATTATATTTGGTTGATGATTATTGTATTTGGTTGATGAGGATTGTATTTGGTTGATGAGGATTATATTTGGTAATAAGTTAGGTATACCTTAGTTTTACCAGACCACTGAGCTGATTAACAGCTCTCCTAGGGCTGACCCGAAGGATTAGACTTCTTTAACGTGGCTAAGAACCAACTGGTTACTTAGCAACGGGGCCTACAGCTTATTGTGGAATCCGGACCACATTATAGCGAGAAATGAATTTCTATCACCAGAAATAAATTCCTCTAACTCTTCATTGGCCGGCCGGAGACTCGAACTCGGGCCTAGCGAGTGCTAGCCCACAACTCTACCGACTCGCACAACAAAGAGCTTATATTTGGTGATGATGGTGATGACGATTACATTTGGTTGATAAGGATTATATTTGGTTGATGATGATTATATGGTTGATTGATGAGGATTATATTTGGTTGATGATGATTATATGGTTGCTTGATGAGGATTATATTTGGTTGATGATGATTATGTTTGGTTGATGAGGATTACGTTTGGAAGGTGAGGATTATCTTTCCTTGATGAGGATGATAATTCATTGATGAGGATTATATTTGGTTGATGAGGATTATATGGTTGATGAGGATTATACTTTGTTGATGAGGATTATATTTAGTTGATGAGGAACTCATTTGGTCGATGAGGATTATACAGTGATGAGGATTATATTTGGTTGATGAGGATTACATTTGGTTGAAGAGGATTGCATTTGGTTGATAAGGATTATATTTGGTTGATAAGGATTATAGTGGGTTGATGATGATTACATTTGGTCAACGAGGATTATATTTGGTTGATGAAGATTACTCTTAGTTGATGATGATTACATTTGGTTGATGAGGATTATATTTGGTTGATGAGGATTATATCTGGTTGATGAGGATTGCATTTGGTTGATGAGGATTACAGTATATGGTTGATTGGGATTATATTCGGTTGATGAGGATTATATTTGGTTGATGAGGATTACATGGTTGACGACTATTATATTCGGTTGATGAGGATTATATGGTTGATGAGAATTATATTTTGTTGATGAGGATTATGTTAGGTTGTTGAGGATTATATTCTATGATGCTGCTTTGTATTGTTTGCTTGTAAACAATAACGGCATTAAAATGCTGTGTTGTATTGCTTTGGTTCAGGTGTCCAGTTTTAGGAACACGGCTTAATGTTATTATTATATATATATATATATATATATATATATATATATATATATATATATATATATATATATATATAACAATGCACTCTTGACTTCTTGCTTTCTTCACACTTTGGGAATGCGTGTCACTACTAAGCCTAGATCCAAATGAAGAAAGAAATGAAGATATTCTGATGCCGGGATGCGAGTTCGGATCTCGGCAGGGCATCAGAATATCTTCATTTGGATCTAGGCTTAGTAGTGCCGAAGTGTTTTTGTAAATTTCGTGTACTTATATATGTATGTGTATATATATATATGTATGTATGTATGTTTGTATGTATGTATATATACACGAAATTTAAATTGGCTTTCACGTAGGAACTATCCGTCGAAAACATTTACAGTTACTGTATCGTCAAGATTTTTAAAAATAATCTTATTCTTATGTCTATTCCGAACCCTCCCGCAGGAACTCCGTCACCTCAGGTCCTGTGGCTTCAGGAGGGCCGGGTCGTAGACGCGACCTCCACCAACACCGGGGTGGAGACCTACAACGTCCTGGAGGTGGAAGCCACTCGCAACGACCTCTACTCTCCGTTCGTTTGTCGCGTGACTAACAACGACCTCACGGGACCGCCGGATATTCAGTATCTGAGGAACGTCACAAGTGAGTAAGCCCCGCGGGGTGCACTGTAGGCATTACTAAAGGTTCCCTGCAGCGTCCCTTCGGCCCCTAGCCGCAGCCCCTTTCATTCCTTTTACTGTATCTTCATTTATATGCTCTTTCTTCCTTCTTACTGTCCCTCCAGCCCGAGAAGAACCCTAAAAGGGTTCTGAGGTCTGGTTAAACAAATCATTTATAACTAACTAACTTCTTACTGTCCACCCTCTCCTAACAATTGTTTCATGGTGCAACTTCGAGGTTTTCTTCCTGTTACACCTTTCAAACCGACCTACTCTCAATTTCCCTTTCAGCGCTGAGTGACCTCATAGGTACCAGCGCTTGGCCTTTGGCCAAAACTCTGTATTCCATTCCATTCCACAAGTGATTAAGACCACTGAGTGGTATCTGAATTCGGTAGCTAAAGTAATTGTAATTGAGGACTTTGGTTGAAGATTTTCAAAATGATCAAAATAATGTTTTGTATTTATATGTTTTCTGTTGGAGTGACTAAAAAATTAGTTAAAAAAATATGACCAAAATAATGTTTTATATTTTAGTGGTTTCTGTTGAAGTAGCTAGAATAATTAGCAAAAAATATAAATAACCAAAGTAATGTTTTTTTTATTAGACTGTATTACGTTGGTCTCTGAAAAACTTAGCTAAACATGTAAATGACCAAAAAAAATTTTTGTTTTTAACTATATTCTATTGAAGTGACATAAAATTAGCAAAATATATAACCCACAAAAATTTTTGAACTGTATTTTGTTGAAGTGACTAAAAATGAGCAAAAAATATGACCAAAAAATGTCTTATATTACACAGTATTTTGTTGAATGGAGTGCCTAAAATAATAAAAAAAAATATTTTTAAATTACCAAAAAATGTTTTTTATTAAACGGTATTTTGTTGATGTTGCTAAAAAATTACCAAAATACGTATATGACCAAAAAAATATTTATTAAATTGTTAAGTGACTTAGAAAATGAACAAAAAATATAAATGAAAAAAATAATTTCAATTTCACTGTATTCTGTGGAAGTGGCTAAAATATGAGCAAAAAATGTAAATGACCAAAAATTTTTTTATTAAACTGTGCTCTATTGAAGTGACTATAAAAAGTGATCAAACAATATAAATGACCAAAAAACTGTTTTGTATTAAACTGTATTCTGTTGAAGTGACTAAAATAATGTTTTCAAAAGAACTGAAAGCCTTTAAAAATTCGGCATTGCATTTAAGCACTAGAGGATTATAAAGAGATAATAATTTACCAGTGATGAATTTTCAGTAGCATTTCGGTCAACTGTTATTTTCTAATAAATTCATTACCCATTGTTTGAATTCAAGTAGGAAACTATTTAAATGATGAAAGAGAAAAATCGTATTTCCGACCTGAACCCTTAGATGATCCCTCAACAATTCCTTGTCCATTGTGTGAATTCAACAAGAAAATTATGTAAATAATTAAAGACAAAAATCTTATTTCTGTACCTTAACCCTTAGATGATCCTCAACAATTCATTGTCCATCGTAGGAATTCAACCCCAAGATGATCCCTCAACAATTCCTTGTCCATTGTGTGAATTCAAAAAGAAAATTATGTAAATCATGAAAGACAAAAATCTTATTACTGTACCTGAACCCTTAAGTGATCCCTCAACAATCCATTGTCCATTATGTGAATTCAACCCCAAGATGATCCGCCAACAATTCTTTGTCCATTGCGTGAATTCAACAAGAAAATTATATAAATAATGAAAGACAAAAATCTCATTTCTTTACCTGAACCCTTAAGTGATCCCTCAACAATCCATTGCCCATTGTGTGAATTCAGCCCCAAGATGATCCCTGAACAATACATTGTCCACTGTGTGAATTCAACCCCAAGATGATCCCTCAACAATAAGCCCGATTAAATGGTCTTTTTCAGGTGTTCCACTGGCAGTGAAAATTACAGGTGATGAGGAGCCGACGGCGGAGGGTCGACCGTCTCTCATCACCTGCACAGTTATTGGCAGTAACCCGCCGCCGGTAGTCACCTGGTATCAACAAGGACAGCTAATTAAACCACTCCATGCAATGGTTAGTGTTTCCGTCCAAGTCAGTGTCTGTCTGTCTGTCTGTCTGTCTGTCTGTCTGTCTGTCTCTCTCATTTCAGGATATTGGTCCCTTATTAAGGTGGTTAGGGTCTTCAGCTAATTTTCTTATTTTATTTAAGGTCTTTCTCAGACATTTTTCTGATTTTATTCATAGGCTCTTCAGCTAATTTTCTGTTTTTATTGTTGGGCTCTTCAGCTAATCTTCATATTTTATTCTGGGGCTCTTTAGCTAATTTCTGGTTTTATTTTGGAGCTCAGCTAATTTTCTGATTTTGTTCCAAAGCTTTTCAGCTAATTTTGTTATTTTATTCTGTGGCTATTCAGCTAATTTTCGTATTTTATTCGGGATCTCTTCAGCAAATTTTCTGGTTTTATTTTGGGAGGTTTTCAGCCAACACTCTTTATTTTTTGTAGGGTTCTTCAGCTCATTTGATTTTATTCTGTGGCGCTTCAGCTAATTTTCTCATTTGATTCTGTGGCTCTTCAGCTAATTGTATTTTATTCTGGGGCTCTTCAGCTAATTTTCTTTTTACGTAGTGTGGCCCTGCAGCTAATTTTTTCTTATATAGTTGTGGGGCTCCTCGGCTATTTTTATTTGATTGTGGATGTCCTCGGCTAATTTTTTTTTATTTAATTGTGGAGCTCTCTAGCTAATTTTTTAACACTCGATTGTGTTTCTCTTCAGCTAATTTTCTTTTTTATTTTAGGGCTCTTCACAAATTTATTTTTATTTCATTTTGGGTTCTTCAACTAATTTTTTATTTCATTGTGGGGCTCTTCAGCTAATTTTTATTTGATTGTGGGGCTTTTCAGCTAATTATTTTTTTTTTAATTATAGGGGTTTTCAGCCAACTCTCTTTTTTAATTGTAGGGCTCATCTGCTAATTTATTTTTTTTTTATTGTGGCGCTATCCAGCTAATATTTTTTAAATGTATTTCCGTATTGGAAATGCTCATATGTCATTGATTTCAAATAAACCTTCTTATCCTAACTTCTTTCACAGGGGAATTTTTCATCTTGGACAAATATTGTGCATCCATTTGTATCTGTCACCTCATGTTTTGTCTCTCTGTCCTTAGGTTATTTCAAAAATTATTTGGCGAATTTCGGTGACAAATTTGTTTTCTTTGAATTTCTGTGACATTTTCTGGAGTATTGTTGCCGTTGGTGGGTGAAGGGTGTGGATGTTGGAGAGAGAGAGAGAGAGAGAGAGAGAGAGAGAGAGAGAGAGAGAGAGACGTAAAGCACCAACAAATCATGTCTTGTTCTTGAAATGGTTCTAGGATAACACATGTATTGATTTATCATACTGTCACCATTATACTTTATTGCATTTATCCCAAACCAGTGGAAATGAAAGTAGATCCAAAGAAGTTGAGGTTAATGCTTTTCATAAATTTTAGCGCTCTCTCTCTCTCTCTCTCTCTCTCTCTCTCTCTCTCTCTCTCTCTCTCTCTCTCTCTGCAGTAAATAGCATACACAATTTTTTTTTTATTGGAACGGAATGGTTCATCCATAAGTGTACTTTGTCTGTATTCTGAATGCAATTATCTGATTTCCGAAACGCCGAAAAATTTTAAAAATTTCCCCCAAAAACGGATGCTGATCTTGTCATCACTTCTCATCTCCGTGAAAAGAAAACGAAGGTAGGAGAGAGAGAACAAAAAAAAAGTTTGGACGATGACGAGAACCCAAAGTTTCAAAATCTTTTCCAATAAGCCTTCCGCCTTTGGGAAAAGAAGATGACAATTAATTACCCGATCCTTAATAAAAAAAAAAAAGAAGGAAAGAAAACGGGTCAATGCCTTCGCGTTGCATGAAATTACTCCTCCTCCTCCTCCTCCTCCTCCTCCTCCTCCTCCTCCTCCTCCTCCTCCTCCCCCCAGATATTGGC
>NC_089758.1:24169233-24209233 GCF_040412425.1 Macrobrachium rosenbergii
TAAGTTCCCGTAACTAATTCCTGCGCAAGTTAATTCAATTAAAGTTTATAAAGCTAGTTTCTGCATAGTTGTGGACTTTTACTTGAAAGATATATTTTGAATATTCTTGTAGGTTAGTGAACACGATATTGGGGTATTATTTTAAGGTATATGTTTTGCATATTCCTGTAGTTACGGAAGGCTATAGGCGAATGTTATTTAAGGGAAACTGTTGCATTTTCCAGAAGGTTGCCGAACGCGATATTTGTTTGTTGTTCAGGGAAATATTTGTTATATATCCAAAGGTTATTGAAAGCGACATTTGTCTCTTATTCATGGCCGTATTCCGCAAATTCCTAAAGGTTACTAGACTTGACACTGAACCGTTAGTAAGGAGAAACAATAAATTTCTCAAGCTGGGGCTAAATAAGCAACTGTACTGATATTTAGGGATGCATCATACATATGTAAATAGGTTACTGAACCTGTCATTGTACTGCAACAGCAGGAATGTATTTTGCATATTCTAATAGGCTACAGAACGCGACACGCCATACGAGGACGTATTTTACATATGCTAAAAGGTTAACTGAACGTGACTTCTTCCTCGTACTCCCATACAAGGATAAAATTTGCATATGCTAATGGGTTAATTCCATACAAGGATACATTTTCCAAATTCTACCACGTCACGGAACGCAACACCGCACTACTGTACGAGGATGTATTTTGCATATGCTAAAAGGCTACTGAACGCGACCTCAGATTGCTATACAAAGACGTTGTTTTCAAATGCTAATGAGGTACGTTCGTACATGAATAAATTTCCATATGGTTGCAGAACTCAGCATGGCGAAGATGTATGTTGCGTATGCTAATACACCATTGTTTTAAAATGTAATATTGAGCCTGTTTATTAGATTACTGCTTTATATGGATGTATTTTGCATATTCTGATGGGCAACTGGATTAAAAGGACGTATTTTACATGTTATGATAGGTTACTGCTTAATACGGACGTATTTAAACTATCATCTTACTGTTTTTATAGGGACGTATTTTACATATTCTGACAGGTTACCATTTTATAAGGATGTAGTTTATATACGTTCCGTTGTTACTATTTTGCGAAGACGTATTTTGCATATTCTGATAGGTTACTGCTTACTAAGGACGTATTTTCTATAATCTGATAAGTTACTGCCTTATAAGGACGTATTTTCCATAGTCTGATGGGTTACTGCTTTATAAGGACGTATTTTCCATAATCTGATAGGTTCTTGCTTTATAAGGACATATTTTCCATAATCTGATAGGTTACTGCTTTATAAGGACGTATTTTCCATACTCTGTTAGGTTTTTGCTTTATAAGGACGTATTTTCCATTAATCTGATAGGTTACTGCTTTACAAGGACGTATTTTCCATAATCTGATAGGTTCCTGCTTTATAAGGACGTATTTTTCATAATCTGATAGGTTACTGCTTTATAAGGACGTATTTTCCATTATCTGATAGGTTACTGCTTTATAAGGACGTATTTTCCATAATCTGATAGGTTCCTGCTTTATAAGGACGTATTTTCCATAATCCAATAGGTTACTGCTTTATAAGGACGTATTTTCCATAATCTGATGGGTTACTGCATTATAAGGACGTGTTTTCCATAATCTGATAGGTTCTTGCTTTTTAAGGACGTATTTTCCATAACTTGATAGGTTACTGCTTTATAAGGACGTAGTTTACAGAATCTGATAGGTTCCTGCTTTATAAGGACGCAGTTTACATATTCAGATAGGTTACTGCTTTAAAAGGACGTATTTTTCATAATCCGATAGGTTGCTGCTCAATAAGGACGTATTTTCCATAATTCGATAGGTTGCTGCTTTATAAAAACGTAGTTTACATGTTCAGATAGAGATAGATTGCTGCTTAATAAGGAGATATTTTACATAACCTACCCGCTTACTGCTTAAAAAGCAATTATTTTGCATATTCTGAAGGGCTACGGCTCTACAGGAACGTATTTTGCACATTCTGATAGGTCTCCGCTTTATAGGGACGTACTTTACACACGCTCCGAGGTCACTGTTTTATAAGGACCTATTTTTCATATCCCAACAGGTTACTGAACGCGACAACGTGACCAAGAGCGTCTTGACCCTGAATGCCACAAGAGCAGACCACGGGAGGCAGCTCACGTGTCGTGCCTACAACAGACTCATCCCCGAGGCCGTGCAGGGAGACGTCTACACGCTCGACGTTTCTTGTAAGTTTTTCGGGTTTTCTGAGTGATACTTTGTAGTCATTTCGGGCTTGCTTGTAACCGAATTGGTGATGCGCCAGGTATGGGAGCTTCAAGGAACAACCGTTGGAGTGATTGATATTGCTTGGTTTTTCTGAGTATTGGTTTGTCGTTTCCGGCTTGCTTGCAACCGAATTGGTGATGCGCCAGGTATGGGAGCTTCAGGTAGCAACCATTGGAGAGACTGATATTGTTTTGTTTTTCTGAGTAATAGTTTGTCGTCATTATTGATGCGCCATATATGAGAGCACCTAGTAGCAACCATTGGAGAGATTGATATTGCTTTGTTTTTTTGAGTAATAGTTTGTAGTCATTATTGATGCGCCATGCATGAGAGCTTCTAGTAGCAACCATTGGAGAGATTGATATTACTTTGTTTTTCTGTGTAATAGTTTGTGGTCATTATTGATGCGCCATGTATGAGAGCTTCTAGTAGCAACCATTGGAGAGATTGATATTGCTTTTTTTTTTTTGAGTGATAGTTTGTAGTAATTATGAACTTGGTTGTATGTGATGGGTTGATGCGCCATGTATGTGAGCGTCAAGCAGCAACCATTGGAGAGGTTGGTATTGCTTTGTTTGTCTGAGTAATAGTCTGTAGTCATTTTGGGCTTGCTTGTAACCGAATTGGTGATGCGCCAGGTATGGGACCTTCAGGTAGCAACCATTGGAGAGATTGATATTGCTTTGTTTTCTGAGTAATAGTTTATAGTCATTATGAGCTTAATTGTGTGTGATGGGTTGATGCGCCATGTATGTGAGCTTCAAGTAGCAACCATTGGAGAGATTAATATTGCTTTGTTTTTCTGAGTAATAATTTGTAGTCATTTTGGGCTTGATTGTGTGTGATGGGTTGATGCACCATGCGTGTGAGCTTCAGGTTGCAGCAATTGGGCAGGTTAATATTGATTTGTTTTTCTGGGTACTATTCTGTAGTCATTTTTAGTCTTGATTGTAACCGATATGCTGATGCGCCAGGTATGTGAGCTTCTGGTTGCAGCCATTGGATAGAGTATTATTGATTTGTTTTTCTGACTAATAGTGTGTAGTCATTTTAGTCTTGATTGTAACCGACTGTTGATGCGCCAGGTATGTGAGCTTCTGGATGCAGCCATTGGAGAGATTAATATTGCTTTGTTTTTTGAATGATAGTATGTAGCTATTTTAGACTTGAATGTATTTGTTGATGCACCAGGTATGTGCGCTTCAGTTTCCTGCCAATGGATATATTATTATTGATTGCTTCCCTTAGTAAGTGAGTAATTGAAATTCCTTTCAGAAAGAAACATCAGAAATTTAGGTTTGTTCAGTAGGCCATAGATGTTATATTCTGTTAAAGGTTGTAAGTAAAAATTGGTCCCGTAGGGGGGTAGGGCGGTCAGTGCATTACCAAAGGGGGTTTGTAGCTTCCCTTCGACCCGTAGCTGTTGCAGCCACTTTTTAGCTATACTCCACTTCAATCCCCCTTTCCTTTCTTCAGTGTTGATGTTGAACGCCTCCAAATGTTACTTATTGGTGCAGCTGTGGGGTTTTCTCCCAGTTCCACCTTTAAATCCTTGTACCTCATCTCCTTTATTTTCTGGACCTCTTTATCCTGCTGTCCAACCACGCGAACTCCTTTTCACTGTCTTAGCAGTGAATGGCCAAAAGTGCCCCAGTGCTTGATTTGACTAACTAAACATTTTTTAAATGAAATAGTGTACTTAATACCATAAATTATAACCTGTTATATATTTATTTGTTAATGTATATATATTTATTGATCTATTTATTTGTTTGTTTATGTATTTTAATTTTTTTTTATCTCTTTAGACAAGCCGATGGTTAACATGACCCTCGGAAGGACTCTGAACGCGAGTCACCTTCGAGAGGGCAGTGACCTCTTCTTCGAGTGCCAAGTGAATGCCAACCCTAAGCCTTACAAAGTGCAGTGGTACTTGAATGTAAGTGCGAGAAAAGAGAGTGGGGATTGTACACCTCACCATAGTAGCAATAATTACTTGTTTGAAAGCATATTCATATATCTCATATCTGTATATATATATATATATATATATATATATATATATATATATATATATATATATATATATATATATATATATATATATATATATATATATATATATATATATATATTTGCATACATATTTATATATATATATATATAATTATATATATATGCAAATATGCTTAGATATATACATATATATATATATATATATATATATATATATATATATATATATATATATATATATATATATATATATAGAGAGAGAGAGAGAGAGAGAGAGAGAGAGAGAGAGAGAGAGAGAGAGAGAGAGAGACGTGTGTGTTTGGGTGTTTGTGTGCATGTACAGTAGATATATAGGTAATGTGTATTTACATGTATGTGTAATGTTTTGAAAAACCTGAAATGTTAGCATTTTGTTCCAAGTATAAATTAAGACAAGTAAACCAATCCTGGAATTGAGAATTATTTTTGTCATTATAATTATTGTTGTTATTTTCTCATTATGTGGTGAAACACATTACGCAACCCTTCAACAAATATTGTAATGAAAATAACAGGCAATGAATTTTGTACTGAAATATTAGGAAATAATCAATGAGCTGTCACTCGAAAGAAACAAGATATGATATTCGGTCTTGTGGAGGCCATTTTGATATATATTATTTATATATCAAAAGGTTATTGAAAGCGACATTTGTCTTTTATTTATGGCTGTATTTCGCAAATTCCTAAAGGTTACTAGACATAGTATATAAATATTATATATATATATTTAATCAAAAGGTTATTGAAAGCGACGTTTGTCTCTTATTTGTGGCTTTATTTCATTGTTTTTGTGGAGTTAATGTTATCAGAATAAAAAAAAGTTTCTTCCTAATTTTGGTTTAGGCAAAGCCGAAAGTTAAGAGCCCCGTGCAACTTAATACTAATGTTTGCAAAATATTGTCATTTCCAGGGAAAGACTGAATCTTCTCTGCAATCGGAAATTTAAACAGAAAATGCCATTTCCCTTATTAGATCCTTGCTCAACACGTATGTGTACATTTCAAATATTATATATATGTATATATATATATATATATATATATATATATATATATATATATATATATATATATATATATATATATATATATATATATATGTGTGTGTGTGTGTGTGTGTACGTGCATATATATATATATATATATATATATATATATATATATATATATATATATATATATATATATATATATATATATATATATATATACCTGTAAATGTGCTTTCTCCAATGAAGCCATAGTCAGTTTTCATACACTCAAGTGACCAAAATCCTGTCAAACTGTGTTTCAGAATATAGATTCTTAACGCCAGTCACAACAGTTCTCCTTTAGCTTTTCACGTCATGGAGAGTTACGAAACGATTCGTATCGTGATTATCGATATTTGGTAACGTATCCCTTACTCTAAAGTCACTAAAAGAAAGAGGTGAGAGAGGTTTTACTTTCTTTTTTATTTTTCTTCTTGACAAATTGCTGTCTTGGACTCAATGATTCTGCCTAGATTGTCGTCCGCATCCTCTCGATCTAATGAGTTTCTTTGTCTTGGGTTTTCATCAGTTATTTTTTTTTATCTTTATTTTTTTTACGTCTTCAATATTGTATTCGCCTCTGGTGTTCGTATATTTCTGAAGTCTCCTCGCTGACGTCCCCCTTCTCACGATTAATCAGTACTTGTAATGATTCTTTGTTCGTTATTTCTTAGGAGAGAACGAAAGTCTCGACGGGTGCAACGAGTAGTAAATGTGAGAATCACCAAACGAAAAACAAGTAAACGAGTAAAAAATGCGCGGAAGTTTCTTCGGCGCAGTCGAGTTTTCTGTACATCGTATAATCAAGGCCACCGAAAATAGATCTATCTTTCGGTGATTTCGGTATAATGCTGTATGACCCGCGGCCCATGAATCTTTAACCACGGCCCGGTGGTGGCCTGGCCTATATCGTTGCCAGATGCACGATTATGGCTAACTTTAACCTTAAATAAAATAAAATAAAAAAAAACTATTGGGTCTGGAGGGTTGTAATTTGGTATATTTGATGACTGGAGGGTGGATGATCGACATTCCAATTTGCAGCCCTCTAGCCTCAGTAGTTTTTATTTTTTTAAGGTTAAACTTGGCCATAATCGTGCATCTGGCAACGATATAGGCCAGGCCACCACCGTGCCATAGTTAAAGATTCATTGGGCGTGGCTCATACAGCATTATACCGAGACCACCGAAAGATAGATCTATGGCCTTGATTTTGCGATGCGCACGAAACTCGACTGCGCCGCGGAGAGAAAAAGTGCGCACAGAAAAAAGTGGGGGCGGACAGACAAAGCCGGCGCAGCAGTTTTCTTTTCAGAAAACTGAAAAATGTGATAGAATATATCAGTAGCGAAGGGGCTGAAGAAGTAATCTATAAAAAGTTATCTATTCCAGGTTATTACTGTTGGGAGAATGGCCTCGTATCAATCTTTTCAACAGGAAAATTAAATGAATAAAAAAAAAAAAAACTAGGAGTTAGGTGTTCCTCGAGAGAATGACTCTAATTAATTGCTGCCGAGCTGGAATAGCAATTAGTCTGTATTAATTCAGAAGGGGGGAATGAAACTCGTCATTAGAATTATTGCTGCCGTTGGGAAAAAAATGGTGAATTTAGAAGACTGCTCTGTAAAGAATGGGCGTTAATTCCCTTGATAAGATAATAATCTGCTTTCATATTGCGACAATAGCTTCGTTAGCCCAAAAATCTGTTCACACTGACTTCCTTCATTTTACATATGCAGATAAAGTCAGCGTTTTTATTCACTTCTTCTTCTCCCTCTGCTTCATTTCCCCTCTTCAACGGGATCCTTTTCTATTTTTACTCATTTTCATTCCTCGCTTGTCAACCTGGTGTAATTCAGAAAATTATAAACACAATCAAGATTCACTTTGGAGTCGACCTCGTTGTTGTGTATCCTCACCTCCCTCTGACGATTTTTTCTTTTCAAGCTCACTGTCCAGGAGTGAAACATTTGAAAAGATTTTATAGTTTCATTTTCTGTGCTTTTGACCTACTATCTACTCGCCAGAACATGTCATAACCATGTTCTGAAGTTGCTGCGGAAAACATGTCATAAACGCGTCGATGATTTGTGGACCAAACCTCACGAACAGGTTGAATACAAGTCAACGACTTGTTGGTAGTCCTTAACCACTTTCATACAATTAGCCAGCATTTGTCGGAGATTCATTCTCCACTTATGGTCCCCGACTTGTTATCGACTTGTTTGTGATATGTATCCAAAAAGTTTCCAACAAGTATTTACGTGTTCTCCTGTAGTGTGGATGGGCCCTTATGTAAATGGCGCAGTAATAATAATAATAATATAATAATAATAATAATAATAATAATAATAATAATAATAATAATAATAATAATAATAATAATAATAATAATAATAATAATAATAATAATGACAGTTTTGAAAGTGGTAATAATAATAATGATGCTGAATAAAATCAGAAATGCTGTCAGTGGAAAGCATGTTCCCCACAGTACTATAAAACATGTTATAAACACACGGCGACAACTTATCATATATATATCACGAACATGTTAAATGCAAGTCGGCGACTTACTGTTATTTCTAACCGGTGCTTCATACGATTATTCAGTGTTGGCTTAAAGGTTCGTTCTCCAATTACGGTCGTTGACTTGTTTTCAACATGTTTGTGATATGTATATAATAAGTTGTCGCCGTGTGTTTATAACTTTGTGCTGACAGTATTTCTGATCTTATTCAGCATCATTATTATTATTACCATTTTCATAACTGCCATCATCATCATCGTTATTATTATTATTATTATTATTATTATTATTATTATTATTATTATTATTATTATTATTATTATTATTATTATTATTATTATAGTAGAACATGTAAATACTTGATGGAAACTTTTGGATACATATCACAACAAGTTGAAAACAAATCGGGGACCATAAGTGGAGAACGAATCTTCGACATATGCTGGATAATTCTGTGAAATTGGTTAGGACTGCCAACAAGTCGTTTTGACTTGCATTCAACCTGTTTGTGAGATGTGGGCCACAAGTTACCGACGTGTTTATGACATGTTTTACGCAGCATATTCAGATTTACCTTCCCACTTGTGACTAAGATGCAAGCAGAAACTTTTGCCTGTCTAAAAACTTGATGCAAAATGAAAATTAGGCGCTAAAGCTAGTAGTCATTTCTTGTCCACTTCTCCCTCAGGGGGAACTAATGGTCCACAACGTGAGTGCCGGAATATTAGTGAGTGAGTCGACCTTGGCTCTGCAGAAGGTGAAACGAGAACGGTCGGGTGACTACGTGTGTTCGGCGTCCAATGTCCAGGGAGACACTACAAGTGAACCTTTTCACATCGATATCAAATGTAAGTAGGAGACACTACAAGTGAACCTTTTCATGTCGATATCAAAAGTAAGTAGGAGACACTACAAGTGAACCTTTTTCACATCAGTGTCAAATGTAAGTAGGAGACACTACAAGTGAACCTTTTTCACATCAGTGTCAAATGTAAGTAGGAGACACTACAATTGAACCTTTTCACATCGATATCAAATGTAAGTAGGAGACACTACAAGTGAACCTTTTCATGTCGATATCAAATGTAAGTAGGAGACACTACAAGTGAACCTTTTTCACATCAGTGTCAAATGTAAGTAGGAGACACTACAAGTGAACCTTTTCATATCGATACCAAATGTAAGTAGGAGACGCTACAAGTGAACCTTTTCACATCGATATCAAATGTAAGTAGGAGACACTACAAGTGAACCTTTTCCTGTCGATATTAAATGTAAGTAGGAGACACTACAAGTGAACCTTTTCACCTCGGTGTCAAATGTAAGTAGGAGACACTACAACTGAACCTTTTCACATCGGTGTCAGATGTAAGTAGGAGACGCTAAAAGTGAACCTTTTCACATCGGTGTCAGATGTAAGTAGGAGACACTACAAGTGAACCTTTTCATATCGATATCAAATGTAAGTAGGAGACACTACAAGTGAACCTTTTCATGTCGATATCAAATGTAAGTAGGAGACACTACAAGTGAACCTTTTCATGTCGATATCAAATGTAAGTAGGAGACACTACAAGTGAACCTTTTCATGTCGATATCAAATGTAAGTAGGAGACACTACAAGTGAACCTTTTCACATCGATATCAAATGTAAGTAGGAGACACTACAAGTGAACCTATTCATGTCGATATCAAATGTAAGTAGGAGACACTACAAGTGAACCTATTCATGTCGATATCAAATGTAAGTAGGAGACACTACAAGTGAACCTTATCCTGTCGATATTAAATGTAAGTAGGAGACACTACAAGTGAACCTTTTCACATCGATATCAAATGTAAGTAGGAGACACTACAAGTGAACCTTTTCATATCGATATCAAATGTAAGTAGGAGACACTACAAGTGAACCTTTTCATGTCGATATCAAATGTAAGTAGGAGACACTACAAGTGAACCTTTTCCTGTCGATATTAAATGTAAGTAGGAGACACTACAAGTGAACCTTTTCACATCGATATCAAATGTAAGTAGGAGACACTACAAGTGAACCTTTTCATATCGATGTCAAATGTAAGTAGGAGACGCTACAAGTGAACCTTTTCACATCGATATTAAATGTAAGTTGGAGACACTACAAGTGAACCTTTTCACATCGATATCAAATGTAAGTAGGAGACACTACAAGTGAACCTTTTCCTTTCGATATCAAATGTAAGTAGGAAACGCTACAGGTGAACCTTTACACATCGATATCAAATGTAAGTAGGAGACACTACAAGTGAACCTTTTCATATCGATGTCAAATAAGTGCAGTAATTATTGTGTTAATAAGTTTTGTAAACGTTGATGTATTACAGGTTTAACAAAAATTAAAAATTTAGTAGCTTTTTTGCATTATATTTACAATCTTATTTTTTACTATTAAAAAAAAACACTCCGATGTCATTATACTGTCATCATATTGTGTTTATTCTTTAATTTTAATCGAAAATGTGTATATTAAAAGAAACTACCCGTACGTTTCATGCAAGTATTAAGATTAAGGATACGCATTATTTATTTTATTAATCTGTTTAATGGTTTAATTGTATACAAAGGAATTACTCATGTACAGCTTTGCCACTTTATTCCAAACTTCACCTCACTCCTATATCATGCATTCACTATTGGTCCGTGGTTCATGCCATCACAGGTAGAACTGAGAATTACAAAAAGGCCATGAGGCTAAAAGCTTCATCTCCAAAGACAGCATTTGACATTTGCAACAAAAAAAAACTCACTTAAGACATCAGATCTTTGGTCGAAAACTTAATGTCGAACGAAGCGTTGTCACCATTTGCAGAGAGAGAGAGAGAGAGAGAGAGAGAGAGAGAGAGAGAGAGAGAGAGAGAGAGAGCACAAAAGCAACTTCATCTCTAAACACAGCATTTGACATCTGCAACCAAAAAAAAAAACGCACTTAAGACACCAGATCTTTGGTCGAAAACTTAGTGTCGAACGAAGTGTTGTCATCATTTGCAGAGAGAGAGAGAGAGAGAGAGAGAGAGAGAGAGCACAAAAACACCAGGTTGCTGTTATAAACATTCGAAGGAAAGTGAAGTGTTGATCATTCTTCCTCACCAACAAGAAAGATCTTCCTTTTCCTTCAGCAAGGTTTTTCTCTCTCTCTTTTTTACGAGCAATTTCTCCCCTGCATTCAGACGCGCCGAGATGCACCGTCACCCCTGCGCTGATAGGAGTTGGTCTGTTCGAATCCTTGAACGTGAGCTGCCTGGTCGACGCGGATCCCCCGGACGTCTCTTTCACCTGGACATTCAACAACTCCATCCGGAGGGAGCACAACAAAATCATCAGTCCGGACAGGTGAGGAGGGAAGGGCAGGTGAGGGGAACGTGATCGCGTCTCGAGGTCTTTGCCTGAAAGAAGGTAACTGGTGTTTATGTGGTTCGTCTTGCTGAAGTTGAACATTGATTACTGTTAGTGCACATTATTATTATTATTATATATCTAGCCTTCTCAATTTAACGTACAATTCATTTTTCTTTAGCGCTTATGTTAGACGAAAGCTAGCCGGTGTTATTATTATTATTTTTATTATTATTATTATTATTATTATTATTATTATTATTATTATTATTATTATTATTATTATTATTATTATTATTATTACAGGAGAAACAAATCCACAGTCATGTATGGGTACATAGTCACTACATACTGTATGTTTAAAAATTAAATCTCTACAGCTCTATTTCTAAAATGTATGTACCCATACACAAGTGTGGATTTGCTTCTCCATTTCAAGACTCATGCTACTATGAGTATTTATTATTATTATTATTATTATTATTATTATTATTATTATTATTATTATTATTATTATTATTATTATTATTATTATTATTCTGTTAAAAGAATGGCTGCATCAAGCAGATTGATCTTATAGGGAGTCTTTTCAATTTTCTTTACAATTTGCTTCTCTTCCACATTAGTATTGGTCATCAGCTGGCCAGTCTACATATTTCGGTCAGTTGCTGACTATTATTAACGTGGAAGAGACGAGAGTCAAAAGGAAAATTGAGGAGAAACAATGTAAGATCATTTCGCGCGCTGCAGCCATCTTTCTTAGTAGGCCACTGAAAGGAGGGTCTATTTCCTTCCTGTTATTATTATTATTATTATTATTATTATTATTATTATTATTATTTTGTTGAAAATAACGGCAGTTTTCAACGAATTAATCTTATACAGGGTTTTTTCCATTTCTCCTGACAGTTCGTTATTGAGTAGAATTCCAAAATTCATATTTGTCTAAATTGGGATATTTGTCAAAGATTGTTTCATGAAAAATATATTTTGCTTATATTTTGTACACTGTGTAGTCTACACAATGTACAAGATATAAGCAAAATATAATATTTTTCATAAAACAGTCTTTGACAAATATCCCAATTTAGACAAATATGAATATTGGAATTCTACTCAATAACCTAGCTGAGCTAGAAGAAAGAATTGTAAGGAGAATTGAAAAAAGACTGTATAAGATTAATTCGTTGAAAACTGCCATTATTTTCAACAAAACATGCATCAAAGAAGGTCTACTCCCTGCATATTATTATTATTATTATTATTATTATTATTATTATTATTATTATTATTATTATTATTATTATTATTATTATTATTATTATTATATTGAGAATTAAAAGCCGCTGTAGTGTTAAAAATATTTAGGGACAGAGTTAAAAATGTTGAGGAGGTCTATTTCCTTCCTTCCTATTATTATTATTATTATTATTATTATTATTATTATTATTATTATTATTATTATTATTAGTTAAAGCCACAGTAGTGTTAAAAACATTTATGCACAGAGCTAAAAATGTTGAGGTCTATTTCCTTCCTTCCTATTATTATTATTATTATTATTATTATTATTATTATTATTATTATTATTATTATTATTATTAGTTAAAGTCACTCTAGTGTTAAAAACATTTATGTACAGAGTTAAAAATGTTGAGGGGGTCTATTTCCTTCCCTCCTATTATTATTATTATTATTATTATTATTATTATTATTATTATTATTATTATTATTATTATTATTATTATTATTATTATTATTGAGAATTAAAAGCCACAGTAGTGTTAAAAATATTTAGGCACAGAGTTAAAAATGATGAGGAGAGACTTTCACATACTACTCCGGAGTGGTAACTCTCTGGATAAATATTTTTAACACTGCTGTGGCTTTTAACTCTCGATATTACAGCCTCGTTACAGGGGGTTTCTTGATTCATTATTATTATTATTATTATTATTATTATTATTATTATTATTATTATTATTATTATTATTATTATTATTATTATTGTGTGCACTCCCGCTTACCGAAAAGACCCTGCTCTGAAAATACGAGGAGAGTGACCTGACCACTGTAACAGTCAAGTATTTACAGAATTCATTGCGTTGGGACATGTTCTTGAAATCTGTGCCTGCTTTTTCTTCAGTTGGCTTTTATTTAAACTTTACTTCCAGTGTGATTTTAAACTTCCATGGTGAATGTACACTTTGGTGTGTTCATGACTCAAATACTGGCTATTGTACTGAAGGCTTAATCGTTAAGGGGTTAATAAACGCAGGTAGTCTCATAAAATTATCATCAAAATTTTTATTTTCGGCCAGATGGTGAAACAGAATTAATACTTTCGTGCTTAGGGTAAACCAAGAGTTATTTATCTTACGAAAATACTTGAAACGAGTTTGCCAGGCGAAGGGAAAGTACGCCTGTCTCTCTGTTATTAAATATAATCTCAAGTTTTGTTCGACCGACGAAAATAAAAGCTCACGAAAGTTTCATTTCATTTAAGACTAAAACCTAAAGGAATGATTAAATTTAATCGTAAGTTTTGTTCAAATGACGTGAATAAAAGCTCACGAAAGTTTCATTTCATTCAAGAGTAAAACCTAAAGGAATGATTAAATTTAATCGTAAGTTTTGTTCAACTGCCGAGAATAAAAGCTCACGAAAGTTTCATTTCATTTAAGACTAAACCCTAAAGGAATGATTAAATTTCATCTTAAGTTTTGTTTAATTGACGAGAATAAAGCCTCACGAAAATTCCATTTCATTTAAGACTAAAACCTAAAGGAATGATTAAATTTAATCTTAGTTTTATTCGACTGACGAGAATAAAAGCTCACGAAAATTTCATTTCATTTAAGACTAAAACCTAAAGGAATGATTAAATTTAATCTCAGTTTTATTCGACTGACGAGAATAAAAGCTCACGAAAGTGTCATTCCATTTAAGACTAAAACCTAAAGGAATGAGTACATTCAAGCTTAAGTCTTGTTCAACTGACGAGAATAAAAGCCCACGAAAGTTTAATTTCATTTAAGACTAAAACGTAAAGGAATGATTACATCCAATTTTAAGTCTTGTTCAACTGACGAGAATAAAAGCTCACGAAAATTTCATTTCATTTAAGACTAAATCCTAAAGGAATGATTTTTCCTCTTCTATTCATCCTTGCTGTTAAATAACGCTAATGAGATTCATTAGGAATTTTTTTTATTTAGTAATCCTCATTTTTATAGCAAGGATATTCTCCAGTACGTTTAACGTAACTTGCGACCATAAATTTAGTTAAGAAACACGTTATAGTTCAAGTTTTAAAAAAAACCTGGTCAGATACTTGTTCTTTTTTCTTCCAAAAGATATTTCACAAGAACAGACAAGCACGCAGCGATAATAGTTAATATTATAATGTTTATTGTTCCCTTGAGTCAAATTCTAAGAAACAAGATTATATCACAAAACGCCGGTTAGTATCATTTAGACGAATATCGTAAATAAAAGGAGACAATCGTTCTCCTATGTTGCGAGAAACGTCTCGAAGTTAGGTATCCAACTTTACGACTTCGGATAACCATTAACAATTAATTATCTAATTACAAACGTTCTAATTTTCTAACAACTAAAGGAAAGGATACCAGGAAATCAATCAAACTACTAGTCAGTCATAAGATGATTAGACCTTAGACCTAAAGAAACATTACGCCGACAAGAGACGGTTATTGCGCATACTCTAGCATATAATTAATACATTTATATTAATTTTAGGAATGTATATAACTATTCAATTTTGTGGAGAAGTTCAGTAAGAAGGAACTTCGCCCGTCCAGTGTACACGAACACTGTCGTGGGTAATATTGCGACACAACAATGTCTTTGGTATCAGTAAAAACAAAAATACAGTAACATAAATCAAACGGACGACTGAACAACTTAAATATTCTCTCCCAAATCCAACAGTTACTCAACGGAGGAGCTGAAGAGTGTGCTCTACTACTCTCCGAGGTCCGAGAGGGACTATGGCACCCTCCTGTGCCACGCGACGAACTCCATTGGCACTCAGTCGACGCCCTGTTCCTTTACCGTTATATCTGCTGGTAAGTAATTTAGGCAATCTATCCCCTTTTTCCTTTTAAGTTTGCCCTAAAAGAAAACTAATGTGACGGCTTTGTCTGTTCACCCTCAGCTCTTAAAAGCTATTGAGGCTAGAGGACTGCAAATTGATATGTTGATCACCCACCCTCCAATCATCAAACACAGCAAATTTAAGGTTAAAGTTAGCCGTAATCGTGCTTCTGGCAACGATATAGGATAGGACACCACCGGGCCGTGATTGAAGTTTCTTAGGCCGCGGCTCATACAGCATTATACCGAGATCACCGTAAGATAGGTCTATTTTCGGTGGCCTTGATTATATGCTGTAGCGGCTGTACAGAAAACTCGATTGCTCCGAAGGCACTTTTTACTTGTTTCCTTTTATTTTTACCTCTCAGAATCATTAATTTTTTCGATATTCCACCAGAATTTTTAAAAATTTCAGTAAAACGTAAAGCTACCCGTGTGGCTCTCTAGTTCGGCAACTACCAGTGTACTTGCAAACTAGGCGCCTTATTTAGTACCAGTCCCTTCGGAATTAACGTAAAGAACATAAACAAAAGATTGTAAATATCATGGACATATACAAAAGGCGGTAAATATTCCAGGCCACGGTAGTAGTTTTCAGTTTTACCAAAATTTCCAGTCTGGATTTTTTTCTCATTCAGTCAGATTTTTTTATTTCTTGATGAATCCCCCCCCCCCCATTTTGTTTTCCGAATTGCTCTTCTTTCATCTGTTACAAATCATGTAAAATTTGCTTAAATTGGAGAAATGGACACGATAAAAATATATGAAGAGCTGGTTCGAAAACAGCTTAATTTTTCACGATTTCTGAATGGTAAAAATCATGATTCTGAAACGAGAGTTTTTAGTTCAGCACGAAAAAGAAATCCGATGCAGCGGCTAAAATTTTGTATACGAGTCAGTGAATTTAACTCGTAGAGCTACGTAAAGAATCATTGCAAATCATATTTATTTTGTATCGAATTGTTACTTTCTAAAAACAAAGACTAAGGATGAAAGTTATCCATGTTTATGCAGCAAAAATGTGATTATGTATATATATATATATATATATATATATATATATATATATATACATATATATATATGTATATATATACAGTATATATACGTATATATATATATATATATATATATATATATATATATATATATATATATATATATATATGTATATATACATATATATATGTACAGTATATATGTATATACATACCTCCCATACGTACATACATATAAAAACATTAAACAAAAGTACACGTTTCCAGCACTACCCGTTAAACGAAAGAACCTGGGGCAATTAAAAGAGAGTGAAATTAAATGCAGGCAGTAGAGCATTTTCAACCCTTTCCCCTCTCGAGAGTTAATGACCCCCCTCACCCGCCACCCCGCTCTCATTTTCAGGACCCCCGGAAGAGGTCAGCGACTGCGCGGTTGAAAACATCACCACGCACTCATGCAGCATCAGCTGCACTCCGGGTTTCAACGGAGGACTCCCTCAAAGCTTCCTTCTGCAGGTAATTGAGTAATTATCTCCTCCTTCAGGTAATTTGACAATTTCAGCTGTTGGTGGTAATTCCTCCTTCAGGTAATTAAATTATGTAATTGTTTATATTTTATATATATATGTATAATCTATATATATACATACATATGTATATGTGTGGTATTCAATATTTTGTATATATATACATGTATATATATATAAAATTTATATATATATATATATATATATATATATATATATATATATATACATATGTATTATATAATATATATGTATATACATATATATATATATATATATATATATATATATATATATACATATATAATATTAATCACCCACACACATACACATGTATATGTGTGTTTGAGTTATTAATATTTTATATATATATATATATATATATATATATATATATATATATATATATATATATATATATATATATATACTGTATACATATACATACATATATGAGGACATATTTCGTCAACATCCTCTAGAATACAGAAAGATAATCCTGTACCGTCATGACAATATGCACGACACTTAGCAACAGTCCTAACAGAATATAACTCCTTTGCTCGTAGAGATCTCATTAACTTGCATCTTCCCCAAACAGATCTGGCTGCTGATGCCCCAGAAGAGGCACGAGATCATCGTGAACTATTCCTCGGCGTCTCCGGCCTTTTTCGTCCAGACGCTCTCCCCTGGCAAGGAATACGAGGCCCTCGTCATAGCCTTCAACTCCAAGGGGGCGGCTCTCCCCGTGACCCTGCCGATCCACACGAACCAGGAGGTGGAAATACAGCAGAGTAAGTAACGTTCGTTCGACTGGTTGCTTTTTTTTAGTTTTCTGTAAAAGAAAACTGTTGAGATGGCTATTTGTCTGTCCTTCCGCACTTTTTTTTTTCTGTCCGGCTCAGATCTTAGAAACTACTGAGGCTAGAGGGCTGCAAATTGGTATGTTGATCATCAACTCCCCAATCATCAGGCATACCGAATTGCAGCCCTCTAGCCTTAGTAGTTTTTATTCCATTTAAGGTTAAATTTTGCCATGATCGTGCTTCTGCCACCGCTATAGGTGCCCAACAACACAGGCCACCACCGAGCCGTGGCTGAAAGTTTCATGGGCCGCGACTGAGAGCTTCATACAGCACTATACGTTGTACAGAAAAGTCGATTGCGCCGAAGAAACATCGGGGCATTTTTTATTTGTTTTGATAGTGTGTGAAATTCTGATGAACAGCAGGAACTTAGCTAGACTCGCTGGACATTTTGTTCTATAATATTGCATGACGTCCTGTTGAACACCAAGAGTTGACCAACTTATACAGGGTAAGGCGTTTTGGGCGTTAGTAGAAAATGGTCTCGTGGCTACAGGCAAGGCTTGGTTTTTCAAAAAGAAGTTACCAAAATTTCATATTAATGAATACTCTACCAATTAGAGCTGGAAGGAAGTCAGAAAGTGCGTACCTCGTACAACGCCATTGTTACTTAAACACGAACAAGCGGGAAATCCTCTTCAGACAGTGGTGTTACAGAAGGCTGCATAAAGTTTGTTGCTTATGTTTTCAGATTCCTCACATAATTGCTTCGTAACAAACACTTGATCCAGACACCTTCTTGTAAGTTATTGTGAAGTGATTACCTTATCTGCAGTGGTTTTGGGAACTAACCATAAAGTCAGATTTATTGGTAAAATAAATTCTGAATCCGCATGTATGTTCCAAGGCGCATCATTCTTTAAAAATTCATTGAAATCTGTTCATAACATTTTGAGATACCTTGCAGACACGCAGACAGACAGTTGTGAGAAAAAATGTACATTTAAATAGCATTACCAGAAGAAGTAAAGAGATTTCTTCTTCCAGTAGTAATTACATAAATTGATAAGTACTCATTACCCAAGTTGACGATAAACCTCACTGGGCATCATATAGAAAGCCTGAAGTCTGTTCTTATGGTTCCTTAAACTGTCAAGCATTTTTCTAATCCCAAGACATTCTTCATTTCGTAGATTCTGTATTGAATTTCACCAAAGTCTTCTCTTTAACGATGCTCTATTTCACATGTGGGTATTCTCACATATATTTGAAGCTTGTCTTGAAAAGTTGAGTAATTTGAAGTGCACAATTTGTAAAGTGTTCTCGTACTTTGTTCAGTCTTTTATTTTGTCCTGTCTGCTAAAGCTACATTTTATACCGTAGCCTTCTCTTTTAAGAACTTAATTTTCATGTTGTTTCGTCATTATTTTCCTTTCTCAACGAGCTGAATTGAAAGGCAGTATATCTTATGTGTGGCAGCTTTCTTCTCGAGAAGCCCTTCTCCTCGCCTTGATATGGCTTTACTTTCGATTTACCACAAGTACTGCTATTCTTGTAGCCTCTAACGACCTCAAGGCGAGAGTCCCTTACCATTTTACGCTGCCGCGTAACACCTGCGAGGTCACAACTTCTTTTAATTACTCATTAGGCTTCCCCCCAAATACTTGGATTGCTCGGTTACTTTCATTTTCCCACATTCCTGGTGGAATTATGTGACATTTCAAGTAGCGGTTCTGCCGCTCTGTGAAGGAATAAGATCCAGTTTTTTTTTTTTTTATTTATTTATTTATACATTTATTTATTTTGTTTCTTGATATCATTTTCGTCTGAAGTACAGAAGGGGTCATATCCGTGATGACCTTTGCGTGAGTTTGAGAAAAAACTTCTTGTAGTTGAATCTTATATTTTAATTTTATTTAATTTTTTTTTCTTCATTTCATTTTACTCTGAACTTGATAAGGTACCACAGTGACATCATCCTTCATGACATTTGCGTGAATTCGAAAAGAAAAATGTCTGTTGTCTTGAATTTTATTCTTTTTTATTTCATTTTATTCTGAAGTTGATAAGGTATCACACTGACCTAATCCTTGATGACATTTGCGTGAATTTAAAAAAAAAAAGTCTGTTGTAGTTGATATTTAATTTTTTTTCTTCATTTCATTTTATTCTGAAGTCCAAAAGGTATCACACTTACCTCAATCTTCATAACCTTTGCGTGAATTTGAACAAAAGAAAAAATTCTGCTGTAGTTTGAATTTTATTTTTTTTTCTTCATTTCTTTTTATTCCGAAGTTGATACGGTATCATACTGACCTCATCCTTGGTGACCTTTGCGTGAATTTAAAAAAAAAAGTCTGTTGTAACTGAATTTCATTTAATTTTTTTTTATTTCATTTTATTCTGAAGTTGATAAAGCATCACATTGACCTATTTTTCATGATCTTTGCGTGAATTAAAATAAAAGTCGGTTGTAGTTTAGTTTCTTTTCGTTTAATATATTTCGTTCCCCTGGAATGAAATGTTTAACCAGTTTCCAAAGACTTGCCATTAAAGTAATTAGAACTTGCTACATCTCTCTCTCTCTCTCTCTCTCTCTCTCTCTCTCTCTCTCTCTCTCTCTCTCTCTCTCTCTCTCTCTCTCAACACAAGGTTTGTCTGTGCAATACAGTGTTAAAATGTATTCCATAGCAAATAAGCGAATATTATTTTGACTCATTACGAATGGAACTGTGAGTGTAGAAAGCAGTAGTTCTTCTTGATTGATTTATGGTTACTAAAACTGGCTTCGCAACATCTAGTTTATTGACGCACTAATGTTATTAAATTAGATAATTAAAAAACAGTTTGAAAAGAGTTTCATATAAGAAGTGTAATATATATGTATGTATATTATATATATATATATATATATATATATATATATATATATATATATATATATATGTGTGTGTGTGTGTGTGTGTAGATATATATATATATATATATATATATATATATATATATATATATATATATATATATATATATATATATATATCTATATATATATATGGCCGTATCTGTAAATACATATATACTGTACGTACAAACACACACACGGCAAATGTACTTGGATCTGAGTACTCTTAATATAGAAAACAAAAATTCTTCAAAAGTCAGTATTTCACAACATATCAAAACGATTTCCCCTGGAGTAAAAAAAAAGAAAAACTTCGTAATCATGTACATTCTTAAAAGCTATAAAATAGCTTTAACAAATATACGGAAAAGTAGACATGATTTTTTTCTTTTTGTTCTCTCTCTCTTAGGCCTCCCTTCCAGATCGCAGCCATCGGCGATAATGTTCGTTTTGGGGGTGATTGGCGGTGCGCTGTTGGTGGTGGTGTTGCTCCTGATGGTGGGCATCATGTGGATGGTGAAGGGGAAGCGGAGGAGAAGGAGAAGAAACACGGACAGTCAGGAGGAGGAGACGGAGACCAGCAAAATTCACAAGAAGGAGTCGAATCCGGATATCATAGGTGAGACGTCGCCGCCGAGAGACTTTTTGGGGCCGTTGGTTGAGGCTAGATTTCCTGGTTTAGTAAATCATAAAAAAAAATATTTTATTAATTATATCTGCATCGACATTTGAATTTGATAGTATTTGCAATCAACTGACCAGTGCTGGAACTCATTGCTAATTAGTTATTGAACTGAAATGGTCGAGTGAATCATAGGAATTTATTTTATTCATTATAGCCACATGGAAATTTGAGATTAATAGTATTTACTATGAACTGGCTAGTGTTTGAACTAATTGTTGATTAGTTGTAGAGCTGAAATGGTCGGGGTTAAATTTCCTGGCTTATTAGATCATAAAAATTTATTGTATTCATGATAGCTACATCATGATTTCCATTTAATAGTATTTCTGTTGAACTGATCGGTTTTGAAACTAAATATTGTTGAACTGAAGTGGTTAAGGCTAAATTTCCTGACTTAGAACATCATAAGAATTTATTTTATTAATTATATCTGCATCGAATTTTGAATTTAATAGTATATACGATGAACTGACCAGTGTTGGAACTAAGTATTGATTAGTTGTTGAACTGTAATGGTTGAAGCTAAATTTCCTGGCTTAGTAAATCATAAGAATTTATTTTATTCATTGTATCTGCATCGAAATTTGAATTTAATAGTATTCGCAATGAATTGATCAGTGTTGGAACTAATTGTTGATTAGCTGTAGAACTGAAATGGTTGAAGCTAAATTTCCTGACTTAGTACATTATAAGAATTTATTTTATTCATTATACCTGCATCGAAATTTAAATCTAATAGTATTGACGATGTACTGACCAGTGTTGGAACCAAGTGTAGACTAGTTGTAGAACTGAAATGGTTGAGGCTAAATTTCCTGGCTTAGTAAATCATAACAATTGATTGTATTCATTAAGGCTACATCGAGACTTGAATTTAATAGTATTCGCAATGAACTGACCGGTTCTGAAACTAATTGTTGATTAGTTATTGAACTGAAAAGGGGATTTGCCATAATTCTGAACATTGAATTCTTAGCTGAGAGAATTATATAAAATATCTGTATTCGTCATAGCTGCATGGAAAGTAGGAGGTTTTATAGTGTTTAAATCAAATTGGCCAGGACTAGTGGAACTATCATGATCAGATGTATTGAAAATGAAAACTTATCTCATTTCTGAGCTCTCCGGCAAAGCTTAACCGCTGAGCTTTCAAAGTATGTGGCAAAAACTTAACCTCTTAACTTTACAAAGTGTGTGGCGAGACTTAACCTCTTAACTTTACAAAGTGTGTGGCAAGACTTAACCCCTTAACTTTTCAAAGTGTGTGGCAAAGCTTTCTCTCTACTTTTCAAAGTATAGAGCTTCGCCTCTGAGCTCGTCATAATATCAAGAAAAGCTTAGCCTGAAACCTCATCAAAGTACCAAAAAGCTTAAAATCTGAGTTTATGAAAGCATGAGGTAAAGCTTAACTCTTGAATTTTCCAAACCAGGAAGCAAGCTTAACCTCCGAGCTTATGAAAGCATGATGAGGCAAAGCTGAACTTCTGAATTTTCCAAATCAGGAAGCAAAGCTTAACCTCTGAGCTTTTCAGACGTCGAAATCTATAAAGTTAAATTCACTCCTTGTCAACCCTGACCTTTAGAACTGTTTGTAAGCAATCATGACGTCAGTATTATCTGTCCCCCAGATGTCGTCACGCCCACGTCATCAGCGTACAGTGACGTCAACATCAGCGTCATCAAACAGCCTCAGAGGAACTACGAGATGGAGGCTTCCCAGCCCTTGCGAACCCTGGGGAGGGAATGCTACAGAGGAGGGGAGGTCATAGCAGCTTCCTCCGAGGGGGGAGGGGGAGGAGGAGGAGGTGGAGGAGGAGGAGGAGGAGGAGGAGGGGTTGTTGGTATAGCAGCAGGTAGTCCAGGCGGTGGAGGAGGAGTATTTGAAGCAGTAGAAATAGAAGAAAGAGAAAGAGGAAGAGAGGAAGAAGTAGTAGGGGTGGGGGTAGGAGTAGGGGTAGAAGACGAAGCCGCGGCAGCTACTTTAATGTCCGTCCATAGAAGAATCAGCGAGAAGTCTCAGGGGCCACCTTTCGGCTACACGGAGCCTCTTCATCTCCCGATTCAAAGGAGCTTACAAGTAAGTCGACCGGAAAGGGACGAAAAATAAATAAAAAATAAACGAAAGCAAAAAAAAAAAAAAAAAAATTAACGAAAGCAAAAACAAAATGAGTCAGATAAAAAGATAATCAAAAGTTTAGGCAATAATTGGGAAAGGAAACAAAATTAATCAAACGTTTAGGTAATAAATGGGAAAACAAAACAAAAACAAAAAACAAAAACAATATGAATCAAACTTTTAGGAAATAATTGGGGAAAACAAACAAACTACAAAAGCAAAAATAACATAAATCAAACGTTTAGGTATTAAGTGGGAAAACAAACAAAAAACAAAATGAATCAAACCTTAGGTAATACGTCAGCAAAAAAAACAAAGCAAAAAAAAAAAAAAATAAATCAAACATTTAGCTAATAATTGGGAAACAAACTAAAACATAAACAATCAAAAAAAACAAAAGCAAAATTTATTAAATGTATGGGCAATAAGTGGGAAAACAAACATTAAGAAAAACAAACAAAGAATTAATCAAACGTTCAGGTAACAAGTAGGAAAACAAATCAAAACAACATAAATCAAACGCTTAGGTAGTAAGTGTGAAAACAAGCAAAACACAAAAACAAATGAAAAAACAAAAACAACATAAATCAAACTTTCAGGTAATAAGCGGGAAACAAAAAAAAAAAACTGAAAAAAAATTAATCAGACGTTCAGGTAATAAGTAAGAAAACAAACAAAAACAACATGTGTGGGAAAACGAACAAAGACAAAACAAAAAAAACAAAAACAACATGAATCAATCAAGCTTTTAGGTAATAAGCGGGGGAAACAAAACAAAACACAAAAATCAAAACAGCAAAAAATGAATCAAACGTTTAGGAAATAAGTGGGAAAAAGGAGGAACGGCTTAAGAGTCGGTTTCATTAGCAAATTGGAGCTTGGGGAATTAAAACTCTAGATATAATACCCTAAGTAAGTATTGCTCTCTGTTGAATTCATTTTTACTTGTATCACATTTTTACTTGTATCATTTTTTTTTTCAATTATGTTTTGATTACATATGACAAGGAACGTCTTCAATCTCTTTCTCTCTTTGTATGTGCGTAACAGCATTGCAGACGCACACGTGTAAATTAGTCATGTGTGCACACGAGAATTTTAAACTAAAGGATTTGCAGAAATTAGAATATCGCGAACAGACATTGCAGGGATGATAGTTTAGCTTCTTAGCAAATCAATCCATTTTTGCATATAAAAAAGGTATTCCTTTCACACTTGTTACCTTTGAAGTAAATAAACGAAGTATGCATAAAGTTGGAGTGTTTCTTTTTTTTACAGTCCGTGGAAGGTGGTAGAGCCGTACTAAATAAAGATTATTTTAACATGTAAAGAATTATTCCTCGTAAATCCTTTTTTAGCTTGTATCACTTACTCAAAAAAAATACTATCCACAGTATGAAGATATATATATATATATATATATATATATATATATATATATATATATATATATATATATATATATATATATCACACATAACCACAGGTGCAAAATAAGAAACAGTGTGTAGGTCTGACCGGTTTCGACTTTATTTCCAAGCCTTCGTCAATGGCTTGGAAATAAAGTCGAAACCGGTCAGACCTACACCCTGTTTCTTATTTTTCACCTGTGGTTATGTGTGATAAATGAATCACGTACAAAAGTGATAATAATCGTATATACATATATAAATATATATATATATATATATATATATATATATATATATATATATATATATATATATATATATATATATATATATATATATATGAAATTTTCACCGTGATTTATATATATTCATGAAGTTACAAATGTCGCTTAATATCAATTCACGCTACTTTGGGAGTATCCCGATGGGGAATTAACACCGAAGGAGAATTTTTTCCGATCCGTTTATCACTTTAAAAATTCCCTTCGGTGTTAATTCCCATCGGGGATATTCCCGAAGTAGCGTGAATTGGATATTAAGCTTTGACATTTGTAGCTTCATGAATATATATATATATATATATATATATATATATATATATATATATATATATATATATATATATATATATATATACAAATATGTATATATACACATACATATATTATAACGTATGTGCATTTGTACAGTACAAACCCATTTAAACTAATAAGAATTTCCTTGTATGATATTTTTTTTTATCATGTACGTTTTGTAAATAACAAATAATCTCTGACTAACATTAAGTCAGTTGGACTGTTTGGGCCCTCCATCTCCATAATTAATAAACATGGCTATCAGTAATTTTTTTAAGCGCATAATTCTCTATTTTATTATTATTATTATTATTATTATTATTATTATTATTATTATTATTATTATTATTATTATTATTATTATTATTTCTCATATACTTCATAAGACTATTGAATAAAATTAATGCGAAGAGTTATTATTCATTGCTCAAACCACAGTAAGGCGAAATCGCGTAATGTAACTCTGCTTGTAAAACCGATTTTTTTTTTTGAGGGGATGGGGGGAAGGTGGATGGGGGAGGAGGAGGAGGAGGAGGATAAGGGTAGAGTTCCAATGTAAATTCCTCCATCAAATTACGGCCAGTGAAGTAACTTGTGTAATCCCAGGTTAGTGTACATCAATTAGACATATTCAGTTACCGTCATGAGCAGAATCCTGTGTAACTACTTACTGTATCAGTCTCTTTTGCTGGTGTCATATTGAAGCCATAACACTCACTGGTGGTCGCTGCAGTAGGTAGGTAGGTACCATGATGCAACAGGCTATTAAAAAAAAAAAAAAAAATATATATATATATATATATATATATATATATATATATATATATATATATATATATATATTAGCCTCAACAGCATTTGTGAACAAGATTCTGTGTTGTCACCTTACTACCTTTATTTGTAAAAAATAGACTTATTATTCGTTCCAATTATGAGTTCAATAGCGTCTGTGATATTTTTACCTGGAGATTACATTTTTTTTTTTCAGTGAAATTGGATTTCAGTGTTCGAGATGATTACAGTAACTGTAGCAAAATGGAAATTACAGTCCTCTTAATGCATTGTGCTGCCTTACTGTGGTGCTCTCCTGTAGCTTAAGGAATAAATCTAATCTCCACAATCTTCCTTTAATCTTCCTTGTCACCATATTCTTCCTTGTCACTTAATCTTCCTTGCAACCATATTCTTCCTTGTCACTTAATCTTCCTTGTCACCATATTCTTCCTCGTCACTTAATCTTCCTTGTCACCATATTCTTCCTAGTCACTTAGTCTTCCTTGTCACTTAATCTTCCTTGTCACCATATTCTTCCTAGTCACTTAATCTTCCTTGTCACTTAATCTTCCTTGTCACCATATTCTTCCTAGTCACTTAATCTTCCTTATCACCACAATCTTCCTTGTCACTTAATCTTCTTTGTCGCTTAATCTTCCTTGTCACCACAATGTTCCTTGTCACTTAACCTTCCTTGTCACCACAATCTTCCTTGTCACCATATTCTTTCTTATCACCATATTCTTCCTTGTCACTTAATCTTCCTTGTCACCATATTCTTCCTAGTCACTTAATCTTCCTTGTCACTTAATCTTCCTTGTCACCATATTCTTCCTAGTCACTTAATCTTCCTTATCACCACAATCTTCCTTGTCACTTAATCTTCTTTGTCGCTTAATCTTCCTTGTCACCACAATGTTCCTTGTCACTTAACCTTCCTTGTCACCACAATCTTCCTTGTCACCATATTCTTTCTTATCACCATATTCTTCCTTGTCACTTAATCTTCCGTGTCACCATATTCTTCCTCGTCACTTAATCTCCCTTTTCACCACAATCTTCCTTGTCACTTACTGGCTGCCTCTCCCCGACAGGAATCCATGATGGGAGGTCCCTACGACGATTTACACCTCCTTCAAAAGTCCCTGCGAGGTCTCAGCTCACTGCATCACCCGCTATAAGGACTCACCCTCAACTCACCCATCAGCCATCCTCAAGAATCGCCCAGTCCATTTCCATAGTCCTCCTGTCAAGCTCATCAAGTTTCCTCCCCGTCTCTCGCCCCCTCAGAGGTCTCCATGACGACAGCCTCTCTCCTCTCGAGCATCAGGAGATGCTTTGGCCTCGAGTGTCATGGCGTCTCTCATTCCCTCTGGCACGACATGGGGGAGAGCCACGAATGGTGTATCGACGTCTGTCATTTCCTCTAGAACAAGAGGGGGAGGGACGCGTCTCTCACTCCCTTTGGAATCAAAGCGGGAGTGCCGCGACTTCTCTCATTACCTCTGTCACGAAAGGGGGAATGCCACGACGTCTCTCATTCCCTTTGGTACAAAAGGGGGAGTGCCGCGACGTCTCTCATTCCTTCTGTCTCAAAAGGGGGAATGCCACGACGTCTCTCATTCCCTTTGGTACAAAAGGGGGAGTGCCGCGACGTCTCTCATTCCTTCTGTCTCAAAAGGGGGAATGCCACGACGTCTCTCATTCCCTCTGTCACAAAAGGGGGAGTGCCGCGACGTCTCTCATTCCCTTTGGTACAAAAGGGGGAGTGCCGCGACGTCTCTCATTCCTTCTGTCTCAAAAGGGGGAATGCCACGACGTCTCTCATTCCCTCTGTCTCAAAAGGGGGAATGCCACGACGTCTCTCATTCCCTCTGTCACAAAAGGGGGAATGCCACGACGTCTCTCATTCCCTCTGTCACAAAAGGGGGAATGCCACGACGTCTCTCATTCCCTCTGTCTCAAAAGGGGGAATGCCACGACGTCTCTCATTCCCTCTGCCACAAAAAAGGGGAGGGCCACGTCTCTCATTCCCTCTAGCACAAAAGGGGATGGAGTGCCATGGTGTCCCTTACTCCCTTTGGCACAAAAGGAGGAGCGTCATGACGTCTCTCACTCTTTCTGGAACGAAAGGGGAGTGCCAAGTCTCTCATTCCCTCTGGAACATGAGGAGAAGTGCCACGACATCTCTCATTCCCTTTGGCACAAAAGAGGGAGTGCCGCGACGTCTCTCATTTCCTCTGGCATTTAAAGGGGAAATGGTTCTGCTCTCCTGACGGGTCGTCAATGATGACTTGCATAGTGCGAGCGACGTCTTTTTACACTGTTGCCTGTATTTTTAAGCACCTTACAGGGTAACTGGCAAAGTTCATGTGGAATAGTGTCTGGAGGACGACAAATGTAGAGCTCTCTCTCTCTCTCTCTCTCTCTCTCTCTCTCTCTCTCTCTCTCTCTCTCTCTCTCTCTCTCTACGTGAAGAGCTTTCGTATCGGAAGGACCGATAAGTACCTGTTTTTGGACGAACGTATATAATTGATGATTTATTGAGATGAAATTCGACGGGAATTGTTGTCGTTATACTAATCATATTTTCTGTACACGTATGCCCGATGTGCTCAGTCATTGCTCTCTTCGTTCCGCTGGGTTATTTTTTAGGTCAAGTTAACCTGTACGTAAGAAGTTGAAGATCAAATATTACTATATATATATATATATATATATATATATATATATATATATATATATATATATATATATATATATATATATATATATAGCATCTTGGTGATTCATCTGTAAACCAACCTGTTCAAAATCAAAAGAGGTTAAGCACACTGTGCTTATACATATATATTTTTTTCTAAACAGATCAGTGCCAACACATTTCAGAGGTCTTTTAGGTGTACTTTCAATGATCCCATTATAATAACGGTAATATGGAAACAGGTTCCCCAGTATTGATGTGTTTCAAAAAAAATGGAAAAAAAATATATTACAAAATGAACTGTCAAACTTGTCTCCTGTGCTGGATGTGATTGATGAAAGGTTAAATACTCGGTGTCCATATATATTTTTTTTTAAGTCCACTTAAGTCTAGTTGTACAAAATACGTTTCTGAAGCTCATATAAATTTCTAATGAATTTGCAATGACTTACAAGACTTGAAGGAGAAATAAATGTTGTGTCTATAAGGTGTGTTTTCCATCAGTCATTTATTTCTGGATTTTCAAATTTTGTCAGTTCTTGGTCAGAATTCCTTTGCTGATTCAACCAAAAAAAAAAAAAAAAAGGAATATTATCATCCTGTCGCGGATGCTGAATATATTGAAGTTAAATGGAAATGAATAATATGTACTCATTATATTCATTATATTTCATGGATTTGAGATTCTTTCGTCTAGAAGTTTTAGCTGCGGGGTAAATTTGCATCCACGTGTTTTCTTTCCTCAGATTTTGATGAGTCTGAAACCTAATCTTTTTAGCTTAAGATATTATAGTATTTAAGTGTATTTGCATTTCTGAGTTACCAAGTTCTCGATATTTCATCTTCGGAGTAATTCCATCTCAATAGTTGCAGTTTATTATTATGAATCCAGGTCTAAATAAAGTCACTTAAAATGGAATGCACGTTCCTCGAGTTTCAATGCCCCTCTTTGTGTGTCTGTTTGTCTCGTGACCATTATTCCTTAGCATGTCCTCTGGGCATGGCAGAATGATGCTTCGAAATTGCCCCCGAAAACTACGTGATGATATAACGTGCATAAATAGATCTCGAAACACAAAATCCTTGGCAGGATTAACAGCCCACTTTGATGGCCTATTCAATATGTCTGTGGGCCTCATAACCATTATTCCTTAGCATATTCTCTGGGCATGTCAACATGACCGTTCAGAATTGCCCTCGACCACCACGTGATGATATAATGTAATATATACAAAAATATTTTTCAAATCCCAAAATCTTTGGCACTATTAAACCCCCATTCTGATGGCCCATTTAACTTGTCTGTGTGCACCGTCACTATGCTCTCTACTGTGTTCTATGGATTTGCCAAATCTGTGTTTCAAAATTCCCCTCGACGACCACGTAATGACATAATATACAAAAATAGTTTTCAAACCCCAAAATCTTTGGCAGCAGCTTTACCACCCTTTTGTGATGGCCCACCCCAGGCGTATTCTCTGAACTTGTCAGAATGATGTTTCGAAATTGCTGTGAACGATCACGTGATGATATAAAGTACAAAAATAATTTCTAAAACAAACACGTAAATAATGCGCCGAAGTTTCTTCGGTGCAATCAAGTTTTCTGTACGGCCGCCACAGCGTATAATCAAGGCCACCGAAAATAGATCTGTCTTTCGCTGTTCTCGGTATGATGCTGTATGAGTATCAAACTTTAATCACGGGCCGGGGGTGGCCTGTCCTATATAGTTGCCAGAAGCTCGACTATGGCTAACTTACAGCAATTGCTTGCAAAATGCTTTGGTTTTGTGACTAATTGAAGAATAGTTTTTCCTTCCACTGATGGACCCACTTTCTCTCTAACTCCCTCTTTGATTGTTCCTGCTGTTTAGCCATAAATCATAAGAATAGGTGTTAAAGGTCAGATATATCCTAATACTGCTGCTCAATGGATTCTCATATCAGTTAGATAGATAGGCATTACTTAAGGTTCTTTGCAGCGTCCCTTCGGCCCCTAGCTGCAGCCCCTTTCATTCCTTTTACTGTACCTCCTTTCATATTCTCTCTCTTCCATCTTGCTATCCACACTCTCCTAACACTTGTTTCATAGTGCAACTGCGAGGTTTTCCTCCTGTTACCCCTTTCAAGCCTTCCTACTCTCAATTGCCCCTTCAGCGCTGAATGACCGCGTAGGTCCCAGTGCTTGGCCTTTGGCCTAAATTCTATATTCCATTCCATTCCATTCCATTCCTATATCAGTTAGATATTACTAAACTTGTGTACCTTGAAGGTGACAATTTGCGTCTGCCCAGGGCTAATTAGGCAGCCTGTCCTCTCACTGGAGAATCCTTCAGAGTTTTTGGAGTTGTATTTTCCTCTTATATTTTCCTGTATTTTCCTCTTATATTTTCCTCTTATATTTTCCTCTTATATTTTCCTCTTATAATCGTACTTTTGAAACAGTAACTAATTTGAAGTTATTAATTCCTTGGCACTCATTTTCTGGTTAATTGTCCTCACAACAATTCACACGTTGCTGATCCTACCACAGTATTTTGTTAATATTTAATGCGGTACCCTCCCTAACATCTTAATTTTCAACCAGTGCACCTCATGCGGTGTACTGTAGGCATCACTAGAGGGTGTTTGCAGCGACCCTTCGTTCCCTAGCTACACCCAAATTTAGCATTTTAGATTACCTCCATTCCCCCTTCCTTCTTCCATTTTGCTGTCCAACCTCCCTAACTGTTACTTCTTATGGCAACTGTGGGGTTTTCTCCCAGTTTCACCTTAAGACCCCTGTACTTCATCCCATTTATTCACTGGATCTCTTTTATCTAGCTGTCCAACCACTCAAACTCCTCCCCTTTTTTTTTTTACAGTTTTCAGAAGCGCCGAGTGGCTGAAAATGCCCCAATGCTTGGCTTTATTGCCTGAAATTTCGTAATTCATTCAGTAGCTTGTGTTTCAAAATGGTTGTTGGATTAGCTCTCATTTCTTGGGGCATTTTCCTCATAGTTTTCCTACTACTCTGCTACTACCCCGGTGGCTCTTGGGCCTCTTGGTGACCCATGGCCGCTTGCACCAGACCTCTCCACGTTCCCCCTGTTGAGAGCTGCCCCTCTCCAGTTATTCTCAGGATCCTCCGCACCCAATTTTCGTAGATCTCTAAACACATTATCTTTCCATCTCCGGTTTTTCCAAAACTTTTTTGGATAAGAGTTCTAACAGTCGAAGCCTGAGGAGAAGTGCGCTAGTGTTTTACGTGATATATGCAGTGTTTACAAGGCTGGTTAATTTTTTGCATCATTTAGTATACGTTGAAAATACATATGCGAGTGAAAAAATTTAACTTGAAGTGAAAGAAGCACATATCATCAGCCTACGTGAAGCAAGTAATCAAAATAATATTTGTAACCTGTAAGCTATTTTATGTTTATTTTGCCTTTTGGGGTATCCAGTCAGTCTTATTAACCAGTCTCGTCGAGATTTTCTTACACGTCTTCTCGAATTAGGTATTTGTACGAACTCTCTTCAATTTTTATACAATTTTAGCATTACGTACTGTTATAAAACCAATACACTTTTGTCTGTTATATAAATATATGGCGAGGTCTTGAAATTTTGTCGTAAGGAGTAAATAAATAAGAAAATAAATAAATAAATTTGTTAATTAATTCATTCATTCACTGGAAGACCCACACCTACTTGGAGGAGAACTAAGAGTAGAGAGGACGGAGGCGGGTGGATCAGATGTACGACAGATAAAGCACAGGAAGGACACGAGAGGTGTGGGATTTCACAGAGAGGCACCAGGCGGCACACGGTCTTGGAGGCCATGATGCTGATGATGATAATAATGATGATGATAATGACAGGACCTTCAAGATGAAGTTCTGTGAACGAAAACAACCGCAGACATTACAGGGAACACTGAACCCTACTCTTCGTCAAACCGAATAATGTTTGGAAATTGCTTAGACCTTCCTGAACAAAATTGACGATGGTGATAACGAAAGGATCTTTAAGATAAAGATTATACGATATAGGACAGGCCACCACTGGACCGTGGTTAAAGTTTCATGAGCCGCGGCTCATACAGCATTACACTGAGACCACCGAAGATAGATCTATTTTCGGTGGCCTTGATTATTCGCTGTACAGAAAACTCGAATGCGCCGAAGAAACTTTAGCGTATTTTGTACATGTTAGTTTTCCCTTAGATTTCAAAGGGAAAACTAACAAGTACGAAATACGCCAAAGTTTCTTCGGCGCATTCGAGTTTTAAGGGAAAACTAACAAGTACAAAATACGCCAAAGTTTCTTCGGCGCATTCGAGTTTTCTGTACAGCGTATAATCAAGGCCACCGAAAATAGATCTATCTTTCGGTGGTCTCGGTGTAATGCTGTATGAGTCGCGGCCCATGAAACTTTAACCACGGTCAAGTGGTGGCCTGTCCTATATCGTTGCCAGACGCACGATTATGGCTAACTTTAACCTTATATAAAATAAAAACTGCTAAGGCTAGAGGGCTGCAATTTGGTGTTTGATGATTGGAGGGTGGATGATCAACATAACAATTTACAGCACTCTAGCTTCGGTAGTTTCTAAGATCTGAGGGCGGACAGAAAACGTGCGGACGGACAGACAAAGCCGGCACAATAGTTTTCTTTTACAAAAAACTAAAACATGTCCTTTATAAAACCAAATAATGTTTGGAAATTACATAGATTTTCCTGATCAAAATCGAGCGTGAATTGACAGTGTGAATGGCGATATCCTGTTAATGACTGAAGGTTATGCTGAAAGCATCGATGTTAGTTAAAATGGCTACCTGATTGAGTAATTTACTTTTAAATACCAGGTAAGTTTCCGAGGGTACAAATAATGTTTGGAAATTACATATCTTTTCCTGGTTAAAATCGAGCGTGAATTGATTGTGAGTGAATGGTGAAAGCCCCATAATGATTTATGATCAAGTTGGAAGCATCGTTGGCATGTAAGATGGCACCTGACTGAGATTTTTACTCTTAAGTACCAAATAAGTTTTAGAGAGACCTGCACGTTTAAATGCATTTAAATGCAGTCCAGAATTAGGTTTTAAAAAATGGTTCGTAGTCATGACGATGTAATTCAGATACCAAGTATACGATTTATAACTCGGACAGTTGTAAATAGTGTCTTGACTATCATTCATATAAGAAATACTACGCACACATTATCCAAGAATATTTTTTTTTTTAATTATTTAGAAGGAGAACGAAGTCATGTTAATAATCATGTCAAACTTGTCAATGCCATGACTTTTTTTATGACAATGCCTCTGAGCGATCGTATTTATGCAGTGGTTCTCAACCTTTTTTGATTCGATGCATTCTTTCACTACATGTCAGGATGTCATTCGCCCCCCTTTCCAAAATTGTCCGCCTCAAAAGGAGCATTCCAAATAATATGCAACAAAATACCAACACAAACACACAAGCTAGCGAAGAGAAAGCCCAGCGTGACCTCTCAGCAGTGCGGACCAATAAGCACTGCGTTTTGTGTGGTCCTAGAGCCAGTTTGAGCTCGCCAATCTCTGGTCATAATTCTCCCCCCTGAAACTTCGAAATTCCCCCCTAGGTGGAAATTCTCCCCCCGGTTGAAAACCACTGTATTAATAAATTTCATCAAAGCTCATTTCAAAATACGACGTCCTAAAGAATTTTCACAGCACAGTTCATTGAATCATATTATGTTAGTAAAAGTTAATCGCCATCACTCGCGTTTAAAGAAGAATTCAACCGAGAAATGACATTTCTTCAAACACAACTAGAGGAAATGAATGTTTGGCAAACGCCTGGAAATAAAAAGTCATTGTTGGGATTCAGTTTCTAGTCATTGGTTTAACAAGATCGTCAAAGAACTCATTTTCTACTTCGCTTCGTCGAATTGTGTCCTTTTGAGTGTGAGCAGTCTTATTGTCCGTAGCCATATTGGTAAGGGATGTTTGACGTTTGATTGGGCAAAATAAATATTTAATTTCTGTTAAGAATTTGTAAAATATATATATATATATATATATATATATATATATATATATATATATATATATATATATATATATATAATCCTTCATAGAACTTAAATATTTATTTAAATATTTATATATATATATATATATATATATATATATATATATATATATATATGTATATATATATACATTTATATATACATGTATAATTTATATATATACTATATATATTATATATATATATATATATATATATGTATATATATATATATATAAATGTGTGTGTTTGTGTGTAACTGCAATATCCATAATGTCCTCTTAGCTTCTCTAATTCTTCACACTTTTTGGATATGCTTCATACCACAAAGCCTTAGATCCAAATGCAATGAAATACGAAGCAATGTTGATGTCTGGCATCGGAATCGAACTTGCATCCCCAGAAATCACAACGAGATCTGATCTCGTTGATTCCCATTGCCGGACGTCAAAATTGCTTCATATTTCTTTGCATTTGGATCTATGGCTTTGTAGTGACAAGCGTATCCAAAAAGTGTGAAGAATTCGACAAGTTAAGAGTGTAATGTGGATACTACAATTACATCTATATCTGGTAAAGTGACCAGTAGATTCATAATGTGTGTATTATATATATATATATATATATATATATATATATATATATATATATATATATATATATATATATATATATATATATATATATATAAACATATACACATATAAATTACATAAAGATTTTCTCTAACATAGATCAAGAGGTTAAAAAGCTGACACACTCGAAAAATTTATGATGTAGTTCGATCTACGTATGGCCGATTATTTTCTCTCTCTCTCTCTCTCTCTCTCTCTCTCTCTGTCTCTCTCTCTCTCTCTCTCTCTCTCTCTCTCTCTCTCTCTCTGTGCTGATGGTACGTAGCAAACCAACTTCATTTCGTGTCCTTGGCATATCTCATTAGCATATCCTGTCAAGAGAACTGCCAAGGAAAAAAGATAAATCGTTTGCCGTGTGAATAATGTATTACAATGTTACCGTTTAAAACCGTTGTTCTTGCGGGGGGTGGTGAGTGGGGGTGGATGTACATAAGAAACGGGACTCCTCTTTCAGTTTATAATGACCGCTTTGGAATTTCCCCTACGGTACGGTTCGACAAACGGTTGCAGACTCGTGTTCGGTTATTTTTGCAGTAATGCAAATTTTAATGATTTATTTACATTCATATTTATTTATTTATTTGTTTGTTGATTTATGTTTTTTTTCTTTTGTAATAACTGAGCTCTTCTTTCTTTTAGCATTTAAAGTTACCTTTAGTTACTTTCTAATGAACATCATACTCTTTTGAGGCTTGAATTTCAAATCAAAGGCCTCTGTGGGCATAAAGTTCATCTTCTGAATAATAATAATAATAATAATAATAATAATAATAATAATAATAATAATAATAATAATAATAATAATAATAATAATAATAATAATAATAATAATTATTATTATTATTATTATTATTATTATTATTATTATTATTATTATTGTATATGTATATATGTGTGTGTATGTATATGTACACACACATATATGTATATATAATATATATATATATATATATATATATATATATATATATATATATATATATATATATATATATATATATATATATATATATATATATATAACGATATAGGTACTGTATTTATTTAAGTACAACTTGAAGCAAAAAAACAACATAAATTGTGAGAGTTGTCTATTTTCCTCCCAACTGAATTGCATTCGTGAAACCTGTCGTATTAGTAATTGAATTGCCTATTCATTATTGCAGAATTCAAATTTGATGTAATTTTTCCTGGAATTTTTACATAGCTGATTCCAAGTAACCGTAATCACCAAAAAAAAACAAATATCAAAAGTATTTATTTAACGCTGACTATCATTTTACGTTTATGTCATGTAATTCACTTATCATTAAAGTGATATTAAGGTTAAATTGATGTGAATATTTTGAAGAATTTACTGTATTTTCACCCGTCATTATAGTCGATATTTATCAAGAAAATCTTTATTTATCTCATCATCTTAATTTTGCTGAAGGTAATGTCGTACAATGAATAAATAAGTATTTCAAAACATGACGCTTTTGAAGTGATTTTAGGAACTAAAAACAGTCTTACGTAAATTATCAGCCGTCAGTTAGGCCTGTTGAAGTGAATTGATTTAGATATAGACGGAAAAAAAAGAATATGAAAGGAGGTACAGTAAAAGGAACGAAGGTGGTTGTAGCTAGAGGCCGAAGGCATGCTGCAAAGAACCTGAAGTAATGCCTATAGTGCACCACATTAGGTCCACTGAAAGCACTACCCTCCTACCGGGGTTAGGCCTATTCGACAGGTTGAAATGTTTGTGATTTAATTTTATAGGCCTATTCGGCCCTTTGACATGTTCCCGATTTGATTTCAATCTCCTTACGGCTCGTAGGCCTACGTCATAAGCTCGATATCAGAGATGACTTTTCGTAATTTAAAAGTGATATAAACAGGCAAAGCATGGATTTCGTTTTCTTCTTCTTCTTCTTCTTCTTCTTCTTCTTCTTCTTCTTCTTCTTCTTCTTCTTCTTCTTTTTAATGATGGTGAATATTACCCAACAGCAGCCCAGTGAGAATTGTTACTGTTTGTTTCTTTGCGTTACCAACAGCTGATACAAAAATAGGGTCTTACCGGCTCAAGTTCAGTGGCTGTGAACTCAAATGAATTGCAAAATATAACGAGAGAGAGAGAGAGAGAGAGAGAGAGAGAGAGAGAGAGAGAGAGAGAGAGAGAGAGAAACGGGGGGGGTGGATTAAAAGGTTGAAAGGACATGAAATGAAGATTCTGAGTGCGTTTGTTAGTGAGAGAGAGAGAGGTATGAGTCTATGCCAATGAAAAGTATGAGTCTATATCTTCAAGCGGTACGAGACATTTGTCATTCCTGGTGTTTGTCATCAACGTTTACCCCAAAGTTCGTGCAATAAAAAGCACAGAATTATTTAACTGGTCATTAAAACTAAGGAAATCCCACTCTCTCTCTCTCTCTCTCTCTCTCTCTCTCTCTCTCTCTCTCTCTCTCTCTCTCTCTCTCTCTCTCTCTCTTTATAAATCCCACTTCTTTCATTTTTCGCTGTTTTATTAACGTGTTCTTCATCCAATTAGTGAATGAAGATATGGTTTATTTTTATGAACATGAAGTTGAAAGTGAAGAACTTTCACAGAATGAAGTGGTGTGAGACGTTCGAGCAGAATTATCTTCTGTTACTTCTTTCAAATGAACACCTTAATATTCTTTGGAAGCTTGAATTTCAAGTCAATGGCCCTTGTAGTGGGCTTGTTCCATATGAATAGGGGTTTGTCTTTTGAATAATAATAATAATAATTATAATAATAATAATAATAATAATAATAATTATAATAATAATAATAATAATAATAATAATAATAATATTGGTGAAGAAATCCACAGTGGTGTAATGTAAATATATATTTTAGAAATGTGTATTTGTATAATATATATTTACATTACACCGCTGTGGATTTCATCGCCATTTTAGTGGCTCGTGCTGTTATGAGACTTTTATGAATAATAATAATAATAATAATAATAATAATAATAATAATAATAATAATAATAATGCGCCTCCGGGACCGATTTCGTCATCAGCCCAGAACCAATAATAATAATAATAATAATAATAATAACTGAGGAGACCTTCTCTGAGGGCAGTTACGTTAAAAATTATAGCTGTTTCCACGGCATTCAATTTATGAAGAGTCTTCTCTATTCTTCTTATCATTTTTTTCCCTCAGCCTGTAGGTGGTATATCAGGTTTCCCAGGGACATGCAAAGATTTCTGTTTTCTTAGGTTTGTTTCCTCTGACGTTTCAAACGCGCTCTGGCGTCTATTTTCAAAGAGTGGATGAATGGCATGCAGGTTACAAGGGTATATATATATATAGCAAGCGGGGGTGTACAGTTGTCAAGTCGGTTATTCAGCAGTGTTTTGGTTGGCCCTAGGTTGGTGATGAAGTCGGGCCTGAATGCAGGTTACAAGGGTATATATAGAAAGCAGGGGTGTACAGTTTTCAAGTCGCTTATTCAGCAGTGTTTTGTTTGGCCCAAGGTTGGTGATGAAGTCGGGCCTGAATGCAGGTTACAAGGGTATATATAGCAATTGGGGGTGTACTGTTGTCAAGTCGGTTATTCAGCAGTGTTTTGGTTGGTCCTAGGTTGGTGACGAAGTCAGGCCTCGCGATTAACGCCTCCAGGCCCGACTTCATCATCAACCTAGGACCAACCAAAACACTGCTGAATAAACGGCTTGACAACTGCACACCCCCGCTTGCTATATATACACTTGTAACCTGCATGCCATTCACTCACTCTTTGAAAATAAACGCCAGAGCGCGTTCGAAACGTCAGAGGAAATAAACCTAAAAAAACAGAAATCTTTGCATGTCCTTGGGAAACCTGATATACCACCTACAGGCTGAAGGAAAAAGGATAATAAGAAGAACAGAAAAGACTCTTTATAAATTAAATGCCGTGGAAACAGTTATAATAATAATAATAATAATAATAATAATAATAATAATAATAATAATAATAATAATAATAATAATAATAATAATAATTTAAAGAAAGGTTTGCATGCGAGAGAGTATGTTCGATTTTACTTATCCTGTTAGGCATGAAAGACATCTCATGAGGAGTGACTGACTTTCATTACTGTATGACTGGCATCCGTAACTGGGTGAAAGACATTTCGACCCTCGTGACTTTCAGAAAAAGAAATGATCGTTCGGTAACCTGTGACCTTGACCTTGACATTCCGAGAAAGTGACAGATGGTTTGGCAGTCCATGGCTGACAGACTCCAATGGGGAATGACTGCTGAGTAATAATCATGAGAAATAATGACATATACTTGATATATTATGTTTATATTGACTTTTATCTTAAGAATTCGATATTTCATTTTTGAATATACATCACATCGTAAATTACACAGCCGTGAAGAAAGGACTGAATGAGTTATATTGAAAAATTTTTCTAGTAACATCTTAA
>NC_089758.1:24211733-24224233 GCF_040412425.1 Macrobrachium rosenbergii
AGATACAAGTTACAAAATTGTGGCCTGCATTATTATAAAGGCGTGCAAATTTAAGTGCTTTTATTAGTTTTCTGTAAAAGAAAACTCTTGTGCCGGCTTTGTCTGTCCGTTCGCACTTTTTCTGTCCGCCCTCAAATCTTAAAAACTACTAAGGCTAGAGGGCTGCAAATTGGTATGTTGATCATCCACCCTCCAATCATCAAACACACCAAATTGCAGCCCTCTAGCCTCAGTAGCTTTTATTTTATTTAAGGTTAAAGTTAGCCATGACCGTGCGTCTGGCACCGCAATAGGCCAGGCCACCACCGGGCCGTGGATAAAGTTTCATGGGTCGCGGCTCATACAGCATTATACCGAGACCAGTGGAAGATAGATCTATTTTCGGTGGCCTCGATTATACGCTGTAGCGGCTGTACAGAAAACTGGATTGCGCCGATGAAACTTCGGCTCATTATTTACTTGTTTTTATGATGGAATGAGTCTTCCTGTTGTGTATTCACTGATTCGTTTATAGAAATGCACAGTGCACATTTGATGGTTACTTGAGATTCATATGAAAAATGTGTAGTCAAAGAAAGTAAACGGAAAGCTTAATAATGAGTTATTGTGAAAAAGATGAAAATAAAAACAATAATTGTTAGTGTATTTATCTAATTATTACTATTAAAATTTATATTGTCAACAATAATAAACGAAAGGCTTAACAATGAAGCATTGTAAAAAAAAAAATGAAAATTTGTACAATAAATAGTCGTTAATGTTCCCGCAGGGGGTTAGTGCCGTCAGTACACCTCATGCGGTGCACTGTAGGCATTACTTAAGGTTCTTTGCAGCGTGGCTTCGCCTTCTAGCTGCAATCCCTCTCGTTCCTTTTACTGCACTTCCTTTCATATTCTTTTTCTTCCGTCTTACTTTCCACCCTCTCCTTACAACTGATTCATAGCGCAACTGCGAAGTTTTCCTCCTGTTACACCTTTCAAATCTTTTACTGTCAAATTCCGTTTCAGCGCTGAATGACCTCATAGGTCCCAGTGCTTGGCCTTTGGCCTAAATTCTACATTCAGCTCAGTTCAGTTCAGTCGTTAGTGTATTTATCTACTTATTACTAGTACACACTAACGTTTTCATACAAAAATTCTCAAACAAATTTACGATGCAGAATCCCTCATCCATCTCCGTTTTCTATTTCATGAATAAAAGAAAGAAAACGGGATTTTTCATCCCACAGCCGTAATGACCCAGTGGGGAAAAATCTTGACCAACCCTTCCGGGTCAATTTTACTTTCGGATATAACGAAGGGGCTTTGTACCCGGGAGTATATAAAACGCTTTCTTTTTATGAAAGGACACCGCTTGCCAGGATACGCTTTCTCTTCTGGAGGTCTTCCCATCGATATGCAAATGGGATTCCTGGCCTTATGCCATTCAGGGAGGGAATTTTTTTTTTTTTTTTTTTGAAGATGTTGCTTGAAAAGTTTTTCAATGTAAGTTATTCGGTGGCTTCTTTATTCCAAAATGAAATGGCGAATTTTCAAGGGTAAAAGTCAGCATAAAATTTATGTGAGAAAACTTATCAAAATGTTTTGATAAGCTTCCCCACATATGAATTTATATTTCTCACTTTTTTTTATATTTCAATGAAAATCTCACGTATGAATTTATTTTCACACTTTTTAGTTTTCTGTAAAAGGAAACTATTCAGACGGCTTTGTCTGTCCGTCCGAACTGTTTCTGTCCGCCCTCAGATCTTAAAAACTGCTGAGGCTAGAGGGCTGCAAATTGGTATGTTGATCATCCACTCTCTAGTCGTCAAACATACCAAATTGTAGCCCTCTAACCTCAGTAGTTTTTATTTTATTTAAGGTTAAATTTAACCTTGATCGTGCTTCCGGCAACGCAACAACACAGGCCACCACGGCCGGCTGAGAGTTTCATTGGCCTCGGCCCATACAGCATTATACCGAGACCACCAAAAGATAGATCTACTTTCGGTGGCCTTGATTATGAGCTGTACAGAAAGCTCGATTGCGCCGAAGAAACTTCGGTGCATATTTTACTTGTTTATATTTCGATTAATTTCTCACGTAGGAATTTATTTTTTCGCATTTGCATATTCCTGCACATCATGTGCAAATACACATAAGTGTATGAATGTAAGTTCTGGCGCATACTTTGCGAATCGCCGTAACCTATACAAGGAATAATTTTTGGTTGGGTGTGACGAATATGGTAGCTGGAGGAATACGTGATTGATTTGTGTCAAAGGAAATGTATCAGTCACGTTTGTTTGTTTCTTTGATATAAAGAAGAAGAAGAAGAAGAAGAAAATGGAGAAGACTCTTTTTTTTATTATTCATTTACCTCTTTTATTGCCATGGCTAACCAAAAGATAGTACGACGTTACATTAATTGAATATTCTCGTAATTGTTTATTTTTCATCTATTTTTTGTCTCTAATGTAATTTTATTTTGTTGATTTCCGCTTCTGTAATGACAAAGAGTTACTTTGCTGCTGACAGTTTTCCACTCAAAGTCCCCTTTACAGAAATTTATCAGTAATATTGTAGAGTTTGATAGTAATTAATTTTTGTTATTTAAGCATTTAGACTGCTTTTCACTTTTATTTTAAAAACGGCTATTTTTATTTATCTTTATTGTACAAACCTCTTTCGACACTTGACGTTTTTAATACATTTGTCAATCGCTAAAAAACTAATGGTTTTCATTTTTCATCGTTGTCTAAATCACTTTTAACACCGTGCCATGACTTTTCATAAATATGTCAATCAGTAAATAAGTGATTATTTTTTTTTCTTTGCCCAAATCTCTTTTGACAACCTGGCCACGAATTTCCATGAATTTGTCAATTGCTAAAAGAACATTATTTTTTTTCATTGTCCAAATCTCTTTTGACACCATGGCATAAATTTCCATGAATTTGTCAGTCATTAAAAAAAGTGGTTATTTTTATTTTTCTTCATTGCTCAAATCACTTTTGTCACCATGACACTTTCTATAAGTTTGTCAATTACTAAAAATTCATTATTTGTATTTTTCTTCATTGTCCAAAATACTTTTGACACCTTGACACTTTCTATGAATTTGTCAATCACTAAAAACTGCTTGTTGTTTTATCATTGTCCAAGTCACTTTTACACCTTGCCATGAATTTTCATGAATCTGTCAGTCACCAGTCACTAAAAAAGTTATTGTTTTTATTTTTCTTCATTTTCGAAATCACGTTTGTCACCCTTGCCGTGAATTTGTCAGTCAGTATAAAACTGATTATTTTTATTTGTCTTCATTGTCCAAATCACTTTTGACACCTTGACACTTTCTACGAATTTGTCAATCACTAAAAATCTACTGCATTAAATCAGTATCTATTATTGTTGAAAAATCAGTCTCTTGTATTGATTTAATATAAATAGGTTTCACCTACTGAATAATAATAATAATAATAATAATAATAATAATAATAATAATAATAATAATAATAATAATAATAATATTCGCTGTATCAAAGATAACGAAACAAAATTCGTGTGTTTACCCACCCATGAATCTTTTATTTTTCTTTCCGATTAAACCCTGGGATAAGAGAAGCTTTCTATCCTGCTAACAAGTGGATCAGATAAGTCTTGTTAATGGGGCACAAAGTGTAAGCATCGTCGTTATCATGCGCAGTAAATACCCGGGTTCTTTTAATCCACTGTCCTGAAATACTGGGGTAAGGAAAGGCTTGGTATTCTTTTTTTTTTTCATGTTATGGCTACAGTGGGTGATTGATACTAAATATCTATTGTATCAGATATTTAGTAGTTTTCACGTTTGTAGTTCTTATGTTTATCAGAAACAAAGTTCAGAAAAGGTCAGTATTTATCATTCTGTCTGTCTGTTTAATTGTGTGTATATATATATATGTAGAATTACTAAAAGGACCTCATTCAAACTGGATGGTATCTAACGGAGTTTTTTATTCAGAAAAAGTTACAAGCTTTCTTGGACAAACAGTCCACATAATCAAGTATGTGTGTGTATACATATACATATATATATATATATATATATATATATATATATATATATATATATATATATATATACATATAACTTTTACATGTTAATACTAACCTGCTCATCCTTTTTTTGTACAAGTATGTTAAGACTTGGGATTGTTCGACTTTCTGTCGTAAAAATATTTAAAAAAAACAAAGATGTATGTTAAACCTGAGACAGCGTCATCAAATTTACAAAAAAAAAAAAAAAAAAAAAAAAATTCGTTGGGAACAGCCGGTGAAATCCCAAGGATGTTGTCCCCACTGGGAACTGATCAGCATCCCACTGGAAACTGATCATTGTTCCCCTGGGAACTTATTTAAAGACATTCAAAGAGATTGGTCAAGAAGCGTGAATTAGTGATGAGTGCGCTTTCCTTGGAAATGGGAGAGGTACCAGGAGAGAGAGAGAGAGAGAGAGAGAGAGAGAGAGAGAGAGAGAGAGAGAGAGAGAGAGAGAGAGCTTTAATATCCGCCAGTCAGTAAGATATACTATCACTGTGCACAAGGCGCATTTAATAAAGCAAGCACTCTCATTTGCATATTCAAGAAACGCCGCAATAACATCCCGGCGAAGCGTGAATGGTGTAAAATGAATGTCATGATGTGCTTTATCACCGTCATCAAATATAATTCGGGAGGAAGCGGTAATGCCGCTAAAGTTAGCGGAACCAGTTGAGAATGCCGAGTTGCTCTTCGTTATGATGGAAACTGGAAGTGGTTACGTTTGTTGCGTTTTTCGTGTGTACGCATGCGCGTGAAATGATGTATTTCACGCCGTGGAAATCTTAATTACAAATTCCTGTCTTAGGCATAACTTCGAAAGTTTATTTTAGTTTTCCAAAAACAAAACTATTATCTGTTCGTCCGCACTTTTTCTGTCCGCCCTCAGATCTTAAAAACTACTGAGGCTAGAGGGATGCAAATTGGTATGTTGGTCATCCACCCTCCAATCATCAAGCATACCAAATTGCAGCCCTCTAGCCTCAGTAGTTTTTATTTTATTTAAGGGTAAACTTAACCATACTCGTACTTCTGTCAACGATGTAAGATAGGCCACCACCGGCCCGTGGTTAAAGTTTCATGGGCCGCGGCTCATACAGCATTATACCGAGACCTCGGAAAGATAGATCCATTTTCTGTGGCCTAGATCATACGCTGTAGCGGCTGTACAGAAAACTCGATTGCGCCGAAGAAACTTCGGTGCATTGTTTACTTATTTTTTTCCCCGTTTTAGTTGTTTTTATATAATTACCGCTAAGGCAGTACTGCTTCAGCTGCTTGCGGTAATTGCAGACACAATACAAAACATTTAAGGTGAATGTAAACACAATACTAAACATTTAAGGTGAATGTAAACACAATACCGAACATTTAAGGTGAATGTAAACATACTGAACATTTAACGTGAATGTAAACAAAATGCTAAACATTTAACGCGAATGTAAACACAATACCAAACATTTAAGGTGAATGTAAAAACAGTAATAAACATTTAAGGTGAATGTAAACACAATACTAAACATTTAAGGTGAATGTAAAAACAGTAATTAACATTTAGGGTGAATGTAAACACAATACGAAGCATTTAAGGTGAATGTAAAAGCAGTAATAAACTTTTAAGGTAAATGTAAACAAAATAAGAAACACTTCAGGTAAAGTAAACAAAAAAAATTAAGGTAACTGTAAACACAGTAGTAAACATTTAAGGTGAATGCAAACACAATAATAAATATTAAATGTAAATGTAAACACAATAATAAACACTTGAGGTGAAAGTAAAAAAATAAATATTCAAGGTGCCTGTAAACGCAGTAACATACATTTAAGGTAAAAGTAGACACAATAATAAACATTTAATTCAAATGTAAACAAAATAATGAACAATTAAGGTGAATGTAAACACAATAATTAACATTTAATGTAAATGTAAACGCAATACTAAACACTGAAGGCGAAAGTAAAAAAAAATGAATATTTAAGGCAACTTTAAACACAGTGACATACATTTAATGTGAAAGTAGACTTAATAATGAACATTTAAGGTTAATGTAAACACAATAATAAACATTAAATGTAAATGTAAACAAAATAATAAGCACTTGAGGTGAAAGTAAAAAAATAAATATTCAGTAGACTTAATAATAAACATTTAAGGTCAATGTAAACACACTAATAAACATTTTGGAATGTGCTGGTTACAAGAAAAATATAATTGTTTATGTTAACCTTCGTCTAAAAAAAAAAATCAGTTCTACGAAATGTTGATCCACTACTTTGAAATTTTTCTTTTGGAAATAGAAAAAATAAACAAAAATATCTTGATTTAAAAATTCACTTTCGCGTTTTACTTTTAAATTTCTCTTTTGGAAAGAGGAAAAATAAACAAAAATACCTTGGTTTCAAAATTCATTTTAGCGCTTTACTTTCAAATTTTCGTTTTGGAAACAGAAAAATAAACAAAAATATCTCGATTTCAAAATTCACTTTAGCGTTTTAGTTTAAAATTTTTCTTTTGGAAATAGGTAAACAAACAAAAAGTCTATCATTAAAAATCCACTTTAACGTTTTACTTTCAAAATTTTCTCATGGAAATAGAAAAATAAACAAAAACATATCTTTATTTAAAAATTCACTTGAGCGTTTCAGTCGCGTCCGCCATTTGCATCAAAGGTACGAAGATTAAATCTCTCTCATTCGGAAATTGCGTAATCTCTTCATCTCTGATCTGAAATAACGGTAGTTTTTTTTCAGGGGGAGTAGCAGATATTATTATGTCAAATTCAGTCCGTTACTCTGGAATGAAAGCGCTCGGGATTTATGAGAGAAATAGTACAGCTGCTGTTTCCTAAACATTATTTATCTTTTGAATTTTAGTTTGAGGAAGTTATTATTCTCTGTATGGACTGCTGGCCGCGAGTTCGAATCTCCGACCGGCCAATGAAGAATAAGAGGAATTTATTTCTGGTGACAGAAATTCATTTCTCGCTATAATGTGGTTCGGATTCCACAATAAGCTGTAGGTCCCGTTGCTAGGTAACCAGTTGGTTCTTAACCACGTAAAACAAGTCTAATCCTTCGGGCCAGCCCTAGGAGAGCTGTTAATCAGCTCAGTGGTCTGGTTAAACTAAGGTATACTTTTCTCTAGATGGAGCGATAAGTAATATTTTTTAACTATAAACTTGGAGAATGGATAGCCAATTCTTTTCGCTAATAAAAACGGCTCTTCCTTTGTGCACAGTAAACCTGTCCTTGAGCCAGGAAGCATAGAGAGAGAGAGAGAGAGAGAGAGAGAATGTATACCTTAGTTTAACCAGACCTCTGAGCTGTCAAAATATCCTCCTGCCGCTGCCAACGAATAAGCCAAAACTTAAAGACAGTGAGGTCCTCATCCCCCAGCCAAAGTCACCCGGTACCTCACACCTGTCGCCCATCTAAGTGACCAGCTGCCCCATTGCCGCAATTCCAACATACTGCTGCTGCTACCTTCTTGGCTGCGTGTTGCCCAGGTCCTCTCTGACTGCTACCCGTACCCGAAACCTGGCTAACGCCGTCAACCACCCTGTGACAGATGTCATCTTGCCACCAAGAAAAAAAAACACAAGTGGACAGGTGAAACAAGGGAACAACCAGAACAAGATTGTTCCACCAAAATAACCACTACACCTCACAATATATATATATATATATATATATATATATATATATATATATATATATATATGTATATATGTATGTATGTATAATAAACGAAAGACTGAAAAATCATGCTCTGTCGATTCAACATGCTACTATTTCATGAAGTGTTATACTGGAAGCTCCCCACCCCGACCCCCACCGTGCACAATGCATCCCCGGCCCCCGCAAAAAAATGGCGACTGTGAAAATGAAAATGAGATTCCAGACACACGTCAAAAGAAATTCATGAAATATCACACGTTTTACCAAAGAAAAAAAAGGTACACTATAGAGTGTTTTTTTTTCAATAAAAAATACACGCTATAGCTTTTATTTTTTCCACTCTTTTGTGGGGGCGGGGGCGGGGGCGTGTTGAGTTTCCCCAAACGTTTATGTCAGTCTGGTCAGAAGCACAAAAAAAAACTTTTCTACCAAGTAAAATTTTTCTCGCACTTGATATTTTCCTGCACAGACCCTGAGAAATATATATATATATATATATATATATATATATATATATATATATATATATATATATATATATATATATATATATATATACCTACAGCCTCATGAAACGGAACCGCATGGCGGTCATTTGTAATACAGTAGTTTGCCTTGGAAAGATATGAAGGAAAACGAGCACAAGAACGTGTTATAGCCACTCCCTGTGCTACAAATTTAATGACAGAAAGATATAATGAAAAGGCAAAAGAATTTTTATAAAACCATTCCCTGTGCTACAAATCTGATGGTAATGAAAGTGACGATGTCATCCAGTAGATGAAACCTACAAGCCCACAGGAGCCATTGACTTGAAATTCAAGCTTCCAAAGAATAATGTTCGTTAGGAAGAAGTGAGAGAAAGTGAAGTGAAATACGGACAGAAGAGATCCCACTTATAAAAAAAAATAAATAAATAGATAATTAGATAAAAACGTATGCCAAAAGGGAATACTGTTAGGCATGAGATTTCTGTCTTTAGAACTTGAGCATAACTGGGATAGGATAGACCTAGTAGCCCGACTGAACACCAGGGTAAAACAAGACTTACAAGATTGAGAGAGTAAATAGACTGCATCCAAGTTTTATAGATTAGCTATTTCCTTGGATCCATTAATGCTTTTGTTTTTGTGTGACAGAAAGAGAAATTGTCTCTTCCATCGAGTTTGTAAAATGCAGTTTCGTTTGTCAAGCTTCGTATTTGTCAAACTTCGTATTTGTCAAACTTCGTGTTTGTCAAACTTCGTACTGGTGGAAAAAATAGATAGGCCCAAACCACTAATCCATTTATTTTCATTTTGGTCGTAAGCTATATTGATTAGAGAATTGGCCACAAGGGTGAGAAATTATTAATTATATTTCATAATCGGCAAAACTGATTGTCGTTTGTCCTCGTCGGGAAATCTTCCTGATATAATTTCTGTTTAAAACTTTTACTTTATTTTCAAAATAGGGTTATACTTCAATGACGATATTAGTTTTGTTCAACTCTGAATTAACTACTGTACACACACACACACACACACACACACACACACACACACACACACACACATATATATATATATATATATATATATATATATATATATATATATATATCAACACATAATCACGTGTGGAGCAGAAATAAATTTCTGACACATCGGGATCGAATCCAGATCTTTCAATTGAAAGGCAAGGGAGAAAGTTATCGTAACCAGAAGAAACATATTGTTCCCGCTTGTACAAACTTTGTTATCATGTCTTTGGAAATTTGCCCATTAATCGTCTCTTAAAAAGAAAAGTAAAACACTCCACAAAACTAAAGTGAAGCGTTCTGGTAGCTCGAGGAATTAGATGTTACGCCACAAAGAGACGACAATTTAACTCTTTTTGTTCGAAACGACAAACCCTTTCTGTCAAAGAGACTTTTTTTTTTTCCTTTTCCTTTGTTTTGCTTCGTGTTTGCGTACGGCGAGAATCAAACGCATATACTCTCCCAGCGCCGCCAGTGCATATATTGGAGGCGGTACGTACACAGGCCCGTGGGAAAATTAGGTTATCCCTCCACACAAGTGACCAATCAAGAAGATGAGTCACATCGAGCGTGACCGAACCACAAAGCGTCCACCTCGTACTCATGCCAGAACAGGTATCCCCTCCCCCTTCCCCATCCCTCCCCTATAGCGATTGGTAACACACCAAACATCCCTACCAACCCCCCCCCCCCCACCCCTATCCCCAAGCGCATGGGAAACACTCCCCACACCGCCCCCAAACATCCTACTCCGGTCTCTTGCACGAGGATAGCGAGTAATATAAAAGCTAGACCTAAATGGACATTTACTTTGCTGTTTATTGACTCGACTCGTATTATTCATGCACTTTGTAAAACTAAGATGCTTCTTCGACTTTAATATATGAAAAGAAGGATTTTTGCTCGGAGAAGACTTGCATATATAAGCCTTCTGATACTCTGTTATCGATAAAGCACGCTTCTATCTAACGCAGTCAAAGCAGCTGAAATAGAGCCTACAAGTATAATAGGCAAGGGTTTCTGCGGCTCGAAGAGTTATAGAAAACTATATGGCAGGGAGATATGTCATAGATGTAATAAAAAGAGAAACTGCTGCAATGAGAATGATTTAAATCAAGGTTAACAAAATGATGCTTCAGTTACATGGGCGTTGTGAGTTTATGACTAGTTCCCTGGTCATATCTGGTTACAAATGCGTTTGATGAATTACACAAGTCGATTTATTCTGATTTTATGGAGGAAAACGCCAGAACTCGGAAACAGCTAAGGCAGACTGAACACTTGAACAGTCACTGAAGTCAGTAAGTAACCGTTACCACGCGGCAGTAACTACCCACCTGTGATACTGAAAGAACCTACGCAATTGGTGCTCTTCGCCGCCTGATGGTTTTCAAGCCTGTGGTTGATGAAGTTGGCCTTATGCCAGCGCGGATGTGGTTGCCCGTTGCTTTTCAGCAAATACTTGGAGGAATTCAAGCAGAAATTCGCAGACATAAGACGCCCTTCTCAGAGATTGTATAGGCCTAATTGGAGGTAAGAAATCACCTCTCATGAGTTTGGTTTATGAAATTAGTGGATGTATCTGTTCGTATCTAAGTTAAGGAATAGGCCTATGCAAAGCACAGTCGTAGTAAGTGACAGTTAATAGGCTAGCTTGTTTGTTTGTTTTAATAACAGTAATGGAAACCGTAGTGATAATGACAGTAATGCTTGGAGGATGAGTGATGGTAACAAGAGACTCGTCATTACATATTATGTAGAAGGAAGTATGCCTAATAAATCTGAATTGTTAATGTGAGGTGGTAGCCTTGTTTTATATAGCGCTTTTGTTTAGTTATGTAATATTATACTAACTCAGTTATATCCTCCTCCTCAGTATTACTTTTCTATGTATATGATTAGAAATTATGGAAGAGGAAAAAAAAAGAAAGCGGGTTAGGCCTATGGTCTCCCGAAGCCTTTAAAATTGTAAACTTCGTATCAAACCCTTGATTTTATGAAATACATGTGAAATATATGTCGAAGAATAAAATTGTATGAACATAAACAATCTTAACAGGTGTATTTTTAGATTACAAAGATAAATGATGTATTGCTAATGAAGGTACCCAATGTGTAAGAAAGGCAGGCTAATGGCAGATTAACCCAATCGCCAAATACATAGGCTATGCGTGTGTGTGTGTGTGTGTGTTTGTGTGCGCGCGTGTGTGTGTATGTGTGCATCAGTATTAAATACACTGCTGAACTTCTCTCATATCCCACAATTCACCTTTAACAAATCCTGAAAAATTTTAAGGCCAACATTCGTCATTCCATTGGCTATATCTCTGGGGGCCTGCCTCTGAAAAATTCGTTCCTCTCTTCAACCAAAGATTTACAGAGAGAGAGAGAGAGAGAGAGAGAGAGAGAGAGAGAGAGAGAGAAGAAAGACGGCCTTCTCAGAGATTTGTATAGGCCAGGCCCAATTGGAGGTGAGAAAACATCAACAATGAGTTTGGTATGTGAAATTAATGAGTGCATCTATGCTAATGAGACAAGGTAGCCTATAAGCAAAGTATTGGCGTAAAAATTGACGGTTATTTGGCTAGCGTCTTTGTTATAATAACAGTAATGAAAACCGTCGTAATAATGATAGAAATACCAAGAGGATGAGTAACGGAAATAAGACTCGTCATTACATAATATCATATAGAAGGAAGTATGCCTATTAATCCTAATGGGTGAGTTGGTGTCTCTGTTTTCGTATTTATGTATGCCTCCGTATTATTATGTATTTTATTAACTCACCCATAACCTTCTTAGTATTTTGCTTTTTTATGTACTGTACGTGTTTAGAAATTATGGCAGAGTTTAAAAGAAAAAGAAAGCGGGTTAGGCCTATGGTTAGAAGTCTTTAAACTTTTAAACTTCTTACCAAACCCAGGATTTTATTAAATCCATATGAAATATATGTCGAAGAATAAAACCATATGAAAATGAACAGTCTAGTGATCTACATTCATAGATTACTAAAATAAATTTTATGTTGGTAATGAAGGCATCGAACGGTGATGTCAGCTGCTGGGTATGACCGCTGTATGATGTAGGCGTCTTAAGTGTAGAAAGACAAGGCTAACGGCAGGTTAACCTAATCATCGCTAAATACATAGGATATATGATTTTGTGTGCTTGTCAGTATTAAAGATACTTCTGAACTTTTCTCATATTCCACAATCCACCTTCGAATTCTTTTAAAAAGCTTA
>NC_089758.1:24229233-24251733 GCF_040412425.1 Macrobrachium rosenbergii
ACCAGTTAGTGTTCTTGGTAAATTGATTATTTGATTCATGCTGACCAAACATCTAGGTTACTGGTGCTCTCGGTAGCTGCGCAGGTATACTTCTAAATATGCAGGTGTTTCTAAATACTGAGAATGCATGCAGTAAGGCGGATTAAATGATTTCTCGTAAATACGGGTTTGTTGTGTTTAGAGATTGACAGGTGCTTTGTACCCATTTGATTCCCCGCCTGCCGGTTGAACAATTTTGTAATTTGCAACCAAGAAGAATTTCGCGTGTGATGTTCTTGGTAGATAAGCAGGCAGTTCTAAATACTGTGAAGGCTTGCAATAAGGCGCATTAAATGATTTCCCGTAAATACCCCCTTCTAGTGCAGTGTTTAGAGATTCACTAGTGCTTAGTCCACATTTATTTCCTAATGTATGGGTTGAATAACACGTCTTTCTAGTGTAGTGTTTAGAGATTGACATGTGCTTAGTCCACATTTATTTCCTAATGTGTGGGTTGAATAACACGTCTTTCTAGTGTAGTGTTTAAAGATTGACATTTGATTCTCAGTCTGTCGGTTGAATAATTTTGGTTGTATTGGAATGAATCCAGAGATGTTTTCTTAACACGTAATTGTAATTTCATCTGTTATAACACTATTCAACTGGAATGAATTCACGAACGTCAGCTAACCTTTGATTTGTCTGTACAGTGTCTATCATTTTACATATACCCATGGGGGGTGTTTGCCGCCAGTGCACCTCACTCAGTGCACGGTAGGCATTGGAGGTCCTTTGCAGCGCCCCCCTAAGCCTCTAGCTGCAATTCTTTTCATTCCTTTTGTTGTACCTGTGTTCTTATTCTCTACCCTCCATCTTACCTTCCACACACTCCTAACAATTGTTTCATAGTGCAACTGCGAAGTTTTACTCTTGTTGCACCTGTCAACCCTTTTACTCTCAATTTCCCTTTAACCGCTGCTTCACCTCATAGGTCCCAGTGCTTGGGCTTTGGCCAAAATCTTACATTCCAATTCAAATTATCCTCACTTATTTCAAATGAAGAGTTCAATGCTTTGTTGCATATTAACGTAATTTGTAAATTTGCATCATACCCCTTTGTTTTTTTTTCTAATCGGTTTCTTTACGTTTTGTACGTGGAAATATGCTAATTATTTCCTGCTAATATGCAGATTATTCAGTCGTTGTTTTAGATTAAGCCAGCAACATGGCGGCACTGGCTCTTGCCACCTAGAGCAGCCCGTAAATTATTCGGTTACCGACATTATCCGATGTGCAAGGCATATTAGTTGTCTGGTCGACGAGGATTAATACAAATGCAATATCAGTAAATAAAGATAATAGAATAAGCAGGACGGGTTTTAAAAAAAATGCTTTAATAACTCATGATCGTAATATAACGGCGCAACCTTCTGCTATCCTATTTTACTGTCTGTGTTAACGAAAGGAAATTTTCTGTATTTTCCCCACCATTACATTACAATGTATAATACCCGCATTTTGCAGCTTGCCTACTACCCCTAGCTGCAACGCCTTTCATTCGTTTTACTGTACCTCCATTCATATTCTTTCTTCCATCTTACTTTTCCACCCTCGTCTAACAGTTGTTTCATAGTGCAGCCGTGAGGGTTTTCCTCCTGTTACACCTTTGTACCTTTTTACTCTTCAATTTACCTTTCAGAGCTGAATGATCTCATAGGTCCCAGCTCTTGGCCCTAGGCCCAAATTGTATATTCTATTCCCAGGCCCAAATTGTATATTCTATTCCCAGGCCCAAATTGTATATTCTATTCTATAATACGTTCCTCGCTGGGTGAGCGGGTTCCGTTCTCAGCTACCACTCTGTTGGTCGCGAGTTCGAATCTCCGACCGGCCAGTGAAGAACAAGAGGAATTTGTTTCTGGTGATAGAAATTAATTTCTCGCTATAATGTGGGTCGGATTCCGCAATAAGCTGTAGGTCCCGTTGCTAAGTAACCAATTGGTTCTTAGCCACGTAAAATAAGTCTAATCCTTCGGGCCAGCCCTAGGAGAGCTGTTAATCAGCTCAGTGGTCTGGTAAAACTAAGGTATACTTAACTTACTTATTCTATAATACCCACTGAATTGGATTTTTGGGTGTCTTTGTGAAACGGCTGAACTAGTGGAAGGTTTCTGCTCAGGAGGTCGTCAGTAATTGCATACGTCAGTGACAGATGTACCAATTATGGTGGCCACCTTCTGTTCCTCGTTGGACGGGTGGGTACCGTTCTCGGCTAGCACTTTGCTGGCCCACGTTCGAGTCTCCGACCGGCCGATGGAGACTTAGAGGAATTTATTACTGGTGACAGAAATTCATTTCTCGTCGTAATGTGGGTCGGATTCCACAGTAAGCTGTAGGTCCCGTTGCTAGGTAACCAGTTGGCTCTTAGCCACGAAAAATGAAATCTTATCCTTCGGGCCAGCCCTAGGAGAGCTGTTAATCAGCTCAGTGGTCTGGTTAAACTAAGGTATACTTAACATTTTTTGGCCACCTTCTGATAGGGAAGACGAGTTATCATTAATATTCAGGTGGCCTAACATCTAGCAAATATAATAGAAAAGGTAGAATTTTGATAAGAAAGTCTAGTTTTCCGCATAGGCTAATGGTATCTGTGGTAACGTATGCGAACTACACTCTTTTGTGATATACTAAGCTTCGGCTCCGGAGGGGGTAGTGCCGCCAATGCACCTCACGTGGTGCACCGTAGGCATTACTTAAGATTCTTTGCAGCGTCTCTTCGGCCCCTAGCTGCAACCTCTTTCATTCCTTTCACTGTACCTCCGTTCATATTCTCTTTCTCCCACCCGACTTACTACCCTCTCTAATAACTATTTCAGAGTGCAACTGCAAGATTTTCCTCTTTCTCTCAATTTCCCTTTCAGCGCTGAATGACCTCATAGGTCCCAGCGCCTGGCCATGGCCTAAATTCTATAATCCAGTCTACAAAGCCTCGGAATTTTCATTTATTCGGATTCATTTTTGAAAATTCTTATCTGCCTATTTGTCTGTCTGTCTGTTCATCGATCTTCGCACTCCATTATCATTTGCCTCAATCCTTCTGTCACCTGGCTGCGCCTCGTAATATGCGGTAATCTGTCAAAAGTTAGGCTTTCCCAGTATCCCATTACAGGCAAATCCGATTTCGCGCAAAGTGATTATACGTCGGTAGTTCCCTGTGTTAGAGGCGATTTTTCTTCACTCCATTTTCCAAATCCGAAAACAGGTGATGGATTCATTCATGTTATTTTAATTGGCAGCTCTCGTACGAGTATGAGGGGCTTTGCCGTCGCAGTGATGTGTATACGACGTGTTTGTGTGAGAGGGAGAGAGAGAGAGAGAGAGAGAGAGAGAGAGAGAGAGAGAGAGAGAGAGAGAGAGAGAGTTTTGATGAATGGTTCCGCCATGTGTCAAGGTTACCTCGTCGAGATCAGCTCTGTTTCAGTTATGATATTGTGGTGAGAGAGTGAACCGCTTAATAATAATACTCTCTCTCTCTCTCTCTCTCTCTCTCTCTCTCTCTCTCTCTCTCTCTCTCTATTCTTGGTTGCGTCCCACAGATATCGAGAGACCTACTGATAGCTAATCCTTCGCTTAGTTAAACTTAGGGACAATGGATAGAAGAATCTCTCTCTCTCTCTCTCTCTCTCTCTCTCTCTCTCTCTCTCTCTCTCTCTCTCTCCGTAGTTGCGTCCTACAGACATCGAGAGACCTGCTGATACCTAATTCTTCGCTTCCTTAAACTCAGGAATTAAGGATACAAGAGACTCTCTCTCTCTCTCTCTCTCTCTCTCTCTCTCTCTCTCTATTCATGGCTGCGTCCCACAACACTCGAGACCTACTGATGTCTAATTCTTCGCTTCCTTAAACTTAGGAACAAAGGATATGAGAATTTCTCTCTCTCTCTCTCTCTCTCTCTCTCTCCTCACGATTGCGTCCCACAGATACCGACAAACCTATTGATACCTAATTCTTCGCTTCCTTAAACTCAGGAATTAAGGATATAAGAGACTCTCTCTCTCTCTCTCTCTCTCTCTCTCTCTCTCTCTCTCTCTCTCTCTCCTATTCATGGTTGCGTCGTCTAACACCAATCGAGCGACCTATTGATACCTAATTCCTCGCTAACTTAAACGTATGGACGATGCATATAAGACATTCCCTCTCTCTCTCTCTCTCTCCCTCTCTCTCTCTCTCTCTCTCTCTCTCTCTCTCTATTCGTAGTTGCGTCTCACAGACATCGAGCGACCTATTGATACCCAGTTCCTCGCTAACTTAAACGTAGGGACGATGCATATAAGACATTCTCTCTCTCTCTCTCTCTCTCTCTCTCTCTCTCTCTCTCTCTCTCTCTCTGTTGCGTTGTTGTCACAGACATCGAGCGACCTATTGATACCTAATTCCTCGCTAACTTAAACGTAGGGACGATGCATATAAGACACTCTCTCTCTCTCTCTCTCTCTCTCTCTCTCTCTCTCTCTCTCTCTCTCTCTCTCTCTCTCTATTCGTGGTTGCGTCTCACAGACATCGAGAGACCTACTGATACCTATTTTTTCGCTTACTTGAACTTCGGAACGATGAATATAAGAAAACCCATCCAGATCATTCTTCTCTCTCCCGGTACCGAACGCGTTTTGGTTCTGTCGTAAGTTTGACCTTCTGCCACTTCGCCCCAAGGGGCCGTTAAGGTAGATAGTGAGAGGGAGAGCGGACGTGTATTGCATAAGATAACAAAAACATTATCTAATCTTTTCCTCTTCCCATTTTCTAAATCCTGCAAAACCTTTCCCTCCTCTTCCCATTTTCTATGACGTTCTAAATCCCAGACTTTATACCTTTCCCTTAACAAGGGCGCTTTGGCAGCGAACCTTACATAAAGTTATTAGGCAATTTTCCCCATCCACGCTTTCTCTCTATACCAGGCAAGAAATAATTGTGTGGGTTATTCTTTCCTTCACTAAGCCTTTATTGAATCCAGGAATTATCGCCTTTTTTTTTCTTTTATTTGGAGATCAGCATTTTCATACGAAGTTTATGATGCGATTAAAGGTGAATGATACACATTCTCTCTCTCTCTCTCTCTCTCTCTCTCTCTCTCTCTCTCTCTCTCTCTTGGTTACGCCCTGCAACAATCGAGAGACATAGTGGTACCTAATTCTTCGCTTATTTAAACTGAAGGAAAATAGACATGTGAAATTCTCTCTCTCTCTCTCTCTCTCTCTCTCTCTCTCTCTCTCTCTCTCTCTCTCCTGTTCATGTTTGCGTCCAACAGAAATCGAGTGACCTACGTACAGATACTTATCCTTCGCATATTTAATATAAGTAACTCTCTCTCTCTCTCTCTCTCTCTCTCTCTCTCTCTCTCTCTCTCTCTCTCTCTCTCTCAAAGTCTGAATGAAAATTAAAGTACAGAGCTTTCTTTTGCTCTAAATTTTCTTTTGCGTCTGCCAGTGGTTAATAAAGTACTTGTAATTCCGTTGAATTATGAAAAAGAAAGGTGTTTTAGTAACATTATGTTGGGAAATAATTTTGTTCGGTTCGTTAATTAAAAGAAATGCCACATTTTACCCCACGGTTTTTTCAAGATTACATTTTTAATGAGTAACTCAACGAAGATTACATTTTCAATGTAATTGATTAGCTAATGCATTCGTTAGAGAAAATACTAATGTCAAGTTCTCTTTGTCTTCGACAGTATAATTTTCTGGGACGAGATCCTGCCTTGCTTCTAAGATTGCCGAAAACGTTCTCAATGTGGTCCAGTTTGGAAACCAAGGTAAGGCATCTTCAAGTATTTATTTTTTCCTTTTATTGTTTGTCTTTAGTTTATCAGTGAATATGTCATTATGTTGACTGTAACGAAAGTTGAAACAATACTGCATTCAGTGTACACCTCACGTATATATATATATATATATATATATATATATATATATATATATATATATCGTATATATATTAGAAGTAATCAACACAGTCACGTTTGGAACCGAAATAAATTTCTGACTCACATCAGGATCGAACCCAGGTCTTTCAGTTGAAAGATCTGGGATCGATCCTGATGAGTCAGAAATCTGTGTGTGTATATATATATATATATATATATATATATATATATATATATATATATATATATATATATATATATATATATATATATTATGTAGATGCTCAATTTCAGTAGTTTGATGGGTATATATATATATATATATATATATATATATATATATATATATATATATATATATATATATATATATATATATATATATATATATATATATCTTCAAACTACTGAAACTGAGCATCTCGTCAGGGAATACATAAATATTCGAGTTGAGAAGTTCACTGAAAAAAAAATAGTTTTCTTAGGAAAGAACCATTTTGTTTTTGTCGATTACTGAACAAACAAAATTCGGGTGTTTTTGGAAGTCATTTTTTTTTTTAGGAATCTTTTCAGTAATACAGTCAGCAATTGATAATCTCCGAAGGCTTTGTTATTGTTAGTGAAAGATCGTCTGTTATTTGGGGGGTAGTAGTGGGGGGTGGGGGTGGGAGGAGAATCAGGTGTGGGATCACTGGAAGCTCTCTTAATCCAAATGCGTTGCATGATTTATTTTATTAGATCTGCTTCAAAGAGCCGTTTGCATCTAAAGAATTGCTGTATATATTTACATGATAATTAGGTAGCCTAGTAAAAGGCTACAATACATTGGAAAAAATAAGTTTCGTCAGAAGTGTCTCTTGTTAATGTAGCAAGTTATTTTGGTATGAGCTCATGCTGTTAATTGTAATTATATTCTTCTCTTGAATTTGATTTTGATTATCTGCGTCATTTTGAAGATTCGCAGTTCGAACATATCAATAACACGATCATTATGGGCGAAACCCGTAAGGGGTTAGTGCCGTCAGTGCACCTCACGCGGTGCACTGAAGGCGTTACTTAAGATTCATAGCAGCTTCCCGCAGGCCCCTAGCTGCATCCCTTTTCATTCCTTTTACTGTACTTCCGTTCATATTCTCTTTCTGCCAATTACTGTCCACCCTCTCCTAACGATTGTTTCTTATTTCAAACCTGTTTACTCTCAGTTTCCCTTTCAGCGCTGGATGACCTCATAGGTCCCAACGCTTGGCCTTTGACCAGAATTTTATATTCCATTCCATTCTATTCCATAGTGGGAGAACGACAGTCGGAGAGCGCCACCTATGCCACTGCATCATCTTCCCTATGTGAGAAATAAAAAAAATAATAAATTATTGCTTTCCGGTCATTCTAACAAACATCGAAGATTGATTCGCTTTGTTTCATTCTTTGTTTGCCTCTAGTTGCGTTCTAGTTCGTCTTGATCATGAAGCATTAGTTTTCCCAAAAGTTCAAGACCAGTCCTGCTTTCTTCCCGAGGATCTGACTTTGAGTAATTACAACACATATGATGATAGATCATACGGTCATGTCGAGGGACTGAAATTTCAAAAGCACTGCCTGTGGCACTTATTGTTTGAAGTTTTTCAGCTGAAGTGTTGGGGATCTTGAATTTCCACATTATATTCCTTTTACGGATTTCGTTCAGGGTGAATAAGTTTTGAATTACAGAAGTGTGAAATTTTCATCGTTTTTGTTTTTGGCTCTGCAGGATTCTTTTTTTAGTTTTTATTTTCTTAATTTTTTAATTTTTTTGCCCGCTTGTTAAAGAGTATTCTCTCTTGATCTTACATGATTCCGTTTTTTTTATTGTCATATTTTTTTACTTCGATTTTTGAAGAGCATTTTCACGTGAAATGCAAGTTAATATGGCGGTATTTTTTTTTTATGAAAATTTGTATTTTTGTAGAATAATCTACAATCTTTTAAAAAATTCAATTTATAAGCCACCCTCGAGGGTGTATATGAACGAAATTTTATTGTTTACGGAGATAAAGTTCTTATATATCTCTCAAGCAAATGATTAATGAAATACCTTACAATGCCCTTAATTTCATAATGGTAACTTTTAAGAGCATGCTTACAAAACTCCATTTACAATCCAAACACAGAGCTAAATGGACCACACGTTACTCAATGATATTCTGGCGAAGTCAGAAATATATCGTAACCATATCCACAGTCGGGGCATTAAGAAAATCTTAGCGTATTAGATATGGTGATTTTGAAGGTGATTTAAACTTTCGACGCAAGTTTTAATGAGATCCTGTCAACCGAAGACTGAAGTCCGTCAATTTCAAGAAGAAAAAAATGAGTGTAATGTGACTGTAGTTTTATGTCGTTCATTTTCTTTGACAGGCAGTTAATCACAAAGGTTTTGGCATAAGACGAGAGAGTTTGCATGAAAAAATTCGTTTCTCTTTCTTTTTTTATTTTAATTTACATTTTTCAAACCTTTTAGCGAGTTTTTTTTTTAAGTTTTCTGCGAAAGAAAACTATTGTGCCGGCTATGTCTGTCCGTCCGCCCTTTTTCTGTCCGTCCTCAGATCTTAAACACTACTGAGGCTAGAGGGCTGCAAATTGGTATGTTGATCATCCACCCTCCAATCATCAAACATATCAAATTGCAGCCCTCCAGCCTCAGTAGTTTTCATTCTTTTTACGGTTAAAGTTAGCCATAATCGTACTTCTGGCAACGATATAGGACTGGCCACCACCGGCCCTTGGTAAAAGTTTCATGGGCCGCGGCTCATACAGCATTATATTGAGACCACCGAAAGATAGTTCCATTTTCGGTAGCCTTGATTGTAAGCTGTACAGAAAACTCGATTGCGCCGAAGAAACTTCTGCTCATTTTTCACTTGTTTAAGGCGTCTAATGTTTTTTACTAAGATCTTTAGAGTTCCAGATAATAATAGAATCAGTGAGTTGTCCTCATACGGGGATGTGCTGTCACTGTACCCAACGCGGTGCACTGTAGGCATTGCCTAAGGGTCTTTGCAGCGTTCCTTCGGCCCCGAGCTGCAACCTCTTTCATTCCTTTTTCTGTACCTCCGTTCATATTATCTTTCTCCCATCTGGCTTTCCACCTTCTCCAACATTTGTTTCATAGTGCAATTGCCAGATCTTCATCCTGTTACACCTTTCAAACTTTCCTACTGTCAATTTCCCTTTCAGCGCTGAATGACCTCATAGGTCTCAGCGCTTGGCCTTTGGCCTAAACTCTATACTCCAGTTCATGACATTCTAGGGATTTCACTGACGTTCATCTGACGAAGAGCCGTTCAGGGACTACGCAGACGTTTCGAAAAAGTCTATGAAGTTCACTGACGTTCACTAGAACAAGAGCCATTCAGAGGCGTTCACTAGGCGAGTCAAATAGTCTAGAAACATTAAATCTGTGAGTGACTAAGTGTTCAAGAACGTTTGCAAATCCCCCGTTACTTAACGATTAGGTCAATGGTTATCGCTTTGGGAAAATGTTTTCCGGAGAGCCTGATGGGACGCCATTGTCCAGTATCCGCAAAACTCCAGTATCTGTAAATCTGTTTAGGAACCTTCGCCAAGATTTCCCACTTGGGAATTTTTTCCCCAACCACTTGGGAGTTTTTTTTTATTATTATTTTTAATTGTTATTGACCAGCCGTGTACTGGAGCACTTATATCATCCGGTTCCGATATGGCAAGAGCCATAACAGTGACATATGAAACGATTTCTGCGACAACGACCCCGCTGATGACCACAACGCTTTTTCCGTTTTTATTTTAAGAGCGGAAACCAATCGGACGGGCTGCTTAATGTCTTTTACTGCCCAGGCCCGAACGAAAGGGGAAGGAAACAAGAATCTGAGGATGAAATACGAAGATTAACAGTTGTTCAATGGTAACGCGCTTTTGAGAGGGAACGTGTTTATTCAAAACAAACATTAGGAGACCGCAAACCGCTGCCAAAGCTGAGCGCGCGCGCGCGCACACATACATACACATCCCTTGCCCCCCTTCGCCCACCATAAGGGCCCCCTTCCCCAAAAATTGCTGCATTCGTATCTCTCCCAAAATCCAATCACTAGGTGTCTCTCCCAAAATCCCAACTTGGGCTGATTTACTGTAAAAATCCACTCCTTACTCTTGGCGTAATAATCATGCAACTGATGTCTTCCGGTCCATTGGTTTAACTTACAGATCATTTTATTTGTCTCTTATTCAAGGTCATCGTTGCAAGATTTTTTAGTGAAAGTTGCCATACAACATCCCCCAGACATACGTTGAAACCTTGCAAAGGTAATACGAGGATGACGAACAGTATCAATAAGAAATATCTCTTACAGTGACAATTTTTTAGAAACGTGTTGATAATCTCTCTCTCTCTCTCTCTCTCTCTCTCTCTCTCTCTCTCTCTCTCTCTCTCTCTCTCTCTCTCTCTCTCTCTCTCTGTCAAATTCTGTCGTCAGATGTTATCAGTTATAATTACCGTGATTAAGAAAAAAGGCATGCATTGATCGTGTAAGAAGACTTAATCTGAAAGGAAGGATAAATAAAGACTTCTCGCAGTAAAAGACAAAAAAAAAAAATCATTTAAAAAGAATACAAACACTATTAGATCAGGCTAAAGCAGAACCCATGTACGCCACGTGCAGTCAGCCGAGTGACGGATTCCAATAAACATATTCAATAACATTCATTAGACTGCTTCTGCCATAATTGCATTCGATATCGTTCAGGCTGCTGTATTATGGAACGCGGATCATCACTTCCATTATACTAGATATCCGGTACAAAGTCTCTTCCTCAATTGAGAGCTTTGGATCCATAGAGCCGATGGTCGTTAATGAATGGATTAATAAATGAATGATGTAGAATTTGGCTAGTGATACTTTAGTAAGTTTGAATGAAAGACTAACCAATTTCATTTGGCTTAAATCCTCCTTATATTAACAGTGAACTAAACCGAGTCCCTTTGTTGTTAAATTCATGAGGGTAACTTCCCGGAAAATCATAGTGTAGTTCTGACTCCTTCGTCGTGAAATGGTTTATAATTTTAGTCTTTTGTGTTACCTCAAACAAAAATTTAAACGGTATCCATTAATATGTCGAAGAAAAATAGTTTCCTATTGGTTTAGTTTTCTGTAAAAGAAACCTATTGAGGTGGCTATTTGTCTGTCCGTCCGCACTTTTTCTCTCCGCCTCAGATCTTAAAAACTAATGAGTCTATAGGGCTGCAAACTGGTATGTTGATCATCCACCCTACAACCATCAAGCATACCAAATTGTACCCCCCTAGCCTCAGTAGTTTTTATTTTTTTTAAGGTTAAAGTTATCCATGATCGTGCGTCTGGCAGCGCTGTAGGACAGGCCACCACCCGGCCGTGGCTGAAAGTTTCATGGGCCGCGGCTCATACAGCATTATACGCTGTACAGACAACTCGTGTTAATGATAAAACTTTTTGAAAATAAAGATAAACCCATCGTGTAGGTGGTCATATATTAGAAAAACGGCACTTAGTCATTTATGAATATCAGGACTTTTAAGATAAAGAGAGACCATCTAAAACTTATTTTCAGTTAAAACACCGAATGCAGAGCGCAATCAGTTTGTAGCAAGTCCATTAGTGGGGCTTCCAGGAAAAACAGATCTTGAATGTTTTTCCGCGAAGGGGAGATTAAATGAAGGACCATTTATGAAATGAATAGTAGAAGAGGCGGGTCTTGGGTTGATGCGGATAATATTAATGGGAGAACGTGAGTCTCGTGGAGTAATTACTGTTGCCTTTTTTGTGAAACTGCTGCTTGGGAGAAAGTTCAGGATACAGACAATTGAGGATATGTGTATGTAATATACGTATTTACACACACACACACACACACACACATATATATATATATATATATATATATATATATATATATATATATATATATATATATATATATATATTAAAAGATAAAATCCACGAAGGAAAGGGAAACATTGTGTGCTGAGGCCTTTCGACTGTCTGTCGTCCTTTACTTTGCAAGTTAAGGACGACAGACAGTCGAAAGGCCTCGCAGAGTAAAGGACGACAGACAGTCGAAAGGCCTGGCAGCACCCCAGTGTTTCCCTTTCCTTCGTGAATTTTATCTTTATTTATATATTCATCACGTTCCATATTTTCGTGATATATATATATATATATATATATATATATATATATATATATATATATATATATATATATATATATATATATACTGTATATAATATATATATATACTGTATATAATATATATATATATATATATATATATATATATATATATATATATATACATATATTTGTATTGTGTGTATCCTGAACTTTCTCCTAAGCAGCAGTTGCACATAAAAGACGGCACTAATTACCTCACAAGACCGATTAATGTTATCTAGCTCAGTCCAAGAGCTGCCTCTTCTAATGTTCGTTGCATGAATAGTCCTTCATATTAACCTTCCCCTTCTTGGAAAAACATTCAAGATCTACTTTTCCTGGAAGCCCCACTAGTGGACTTGGTACAAATTTGATTGCGTTCTACATTCGGTGTTTTAACTGAAAATGAGTTTTAGATGGTCTCTCTTTATCTTAAAAGACCAGGCATTTCATGATTAACTAAGTGCCGTTCTTCTAATATATGACCACCCACGCGAAGGGTTTATCATTATTTTCAGCAGTTTTATCATTAATACCTTTCCAGAAGAGATGATTCAAAAAATTTAAACAAGTAAAAAATGCGACAAAGTTTCTTCGGCGCAGTCGAGTTTTCTGTACAGTATGAGTCGCGGCCCACGAAACTTTCAGCCACGGCCGGGTGGTGGCCTGTCCTATAGCGCTGCTAGACGCACGATCATGGATAACTTTAATCTTAAATAAAATAAAAGCTACTGAGGCCAGATGGCTGCAATTTGGTATGCTTGATAATTAGAGGGTGGATTATCAACATACCCATTTGCAGCCCTCTAGCCTCAGAAGAGACGATTAAATAAAATGTAAACACCTACAAGAAAGTACATTTCTTCGGCATAAGGAAATCGTTTAAATTTGTGTTTATGTATCAAAAAGGACTAAAATTATAACCTTTCACGAGGATGGAGTCAGAACTAAAATCATGGTTTTGCGGGAAGTTACGTTTTTGAACTTAATAACAAAGGGACTCCGTTTAGTTCGATGTTAATAGTACAAGGAGGATTTAAGCCAGATGAAATTGATTAGTCTTTCTTCATCATTCATTCTTTCATTAATCCGTTCATTTACTGACCTGCTCTGTAATGCATTGCGGTTAATTTGTAGACTCTCTTGCCTTCAAGTTACCAGACCTGCTCTCCAACTTAGAATACGGTCATGCAAAAGTAGGTGAGTACTTTCATGGCGGATGGCAGCTGTCACTGAGTACACAGCTTTATTATACAATATTGTTCATAAGGGTGTGATTGTATACACACACACACACACATTATATATATATATATATATATATATATATGTATGTATATATATATTATATATATATATATATATATATATATATATATATATATATATATATATATATATATATATATGAAATATAAAAACACCGTATCGTGCCTCTCAGGTATCAATAGAAGGATCCACAGTTATACTCTTGTTTAGCAAGCCGAAATGTATTTGCAGACATATTTACAAAGCATAATATATATATATATATATATATATATATATATATATATATATATATATATATATATATATATATATATATATATATATATATGATTGTATTTTTTTACTTATACACGCTTAACTATTCTTATATTCACAAATGCTAAAGATGACGCCTGACGCTCAAAAATGTAAAAATTCCGGGACTTAAAATTTAAAGAATCTCTCTCTCTCTCTCTCTCTCTCTCTCTCTCTCTCTCTCTCTCTCTCTCTCTCTCTCTCTCTCTCTCTCAGGATAAACGCCCAGATTATGAGGAATTGCTAAGTCATTATTTATGCAAACGGGAATCATTTCAAAGAATAGTAGAGCTTATGCAGATCAGTCAGTATATTGCACCTTTTTTCGTGAATAAACTATGAAACGGTAATTACAAATTAGCCGGCATAAAATCTAACGCATTTACGCCTTAGGGAAATCTTTTTCATTATTCAGACACTCATGAATAACCTAATGAGCGCGAGAAATTTGAATCGTTATATGACAGCGGTATTACCAGTCCTGTTAAGCGGTGAGGCAAAACTATTGGGAGAATAAAGTTACGGTTATAAGTTTGAATGTTAAGGGACTAAAAATTAATATCCCGTAGGGGGATATAAGACCGTCAATGCGCCTCACGGGGTGCACTGTAGGCATTACTAAAAGTTCTTTGCAGCGTCCCTTCGGGCCCTAGCTGCAACCCCTTCCATTCCTTTTACTGTACCTCCATTCATATTATCTTTCTTCCGTCTCGCTGTCCACCCTCTCCTAACAATTATTTCGTAGTGCAACTGCCAGGTTTTCCTCCTGGGACACCTTTCAAGCCTACCTCCCCTCAGTGTCCTTTCCAGCACTGAATGGCCTCATAGGCCCCAGTGCTTGGCCTTTGGCCAAAACGCTATATTCTATTCCATTCCTAAAAGCTAATAATGAATAAATGATCGAAAATGTTAGAGGGAAAAGTAGCCATGTATGTAAGGTTGAAGAATATGCACGAGGAAATTGGTCGTGTGTATTTATATAATTTTGTGGCCTGCAGACACCGATAACATTCCTTGGTGGACAAGGGATTTTAATAGTCACGAAAATTGATTATAAATTTTTTTCCTGTAATTATCTTTGACAGGTAGTTCTTGTTTTAGTTAGTGTGTAAAATTAGAATTATTAATTGCATCATTCAGGTACAGTTCGGTCAAGGATATGTGCACACTTGGAACATGAAACAGTCGGTTGCCACATTCAGGAGATTTTTGCGTGAGTTTTGTATGTAAATGTACATGAAATAAAAATGGAAATGATAAATATTTAAATGACAAATAACCCCTTTGCGGAAAGATTAATAAAAATGGTGCTCTCTTAAGCAAATTGTAGGGAAATATTCCAGTCCATTACTAGAGATTATTGTAGGACACAAAATCTACGTAAATTTACAGCTGTGGGAATCATATTTTGCTTCCATTGTTCGTAATAATTCTATTGAGTAAATGATTGCTTTTACCCCAGGACTTAATTAATTGCTGTAACAATGCTTCCTGGCTCCATCTTTCATCGCCAACACGTATTACCTTTCCAGTAGTTAAACAATTTCTCATGCCATTAATTTCAAGTCCCGAGTGCGCATGCGCTGCGCGACGCAAAGTTAAGTACTTACAGATGTCAGAAGCTTTCAAGTGCCTCCCGGAATTGTTCTGAAGGACCATTGTGTCCCGTTTCTGCCACGTCCCGCAAAGATAAGTTCTGATTACGCCAGAGGCAGTGTTCGTGTTGATTAATCATTTGCGGTTAATGCAATGGTTGTAGTTTAAAGATTCATTAAGAAAAAATTCGTGCAGGCTAAATTATGTGTCCTAAAGGTTAGATATAATATACAGTGAAAGGATACAAAAAGATGTTTAGTGGAAGCCATGTGTATCTTGGGAAAAAATCAACACTGCTTCACTGTGGACCTTCTCAGTTCCAGAGGTCCTTTATTCCTCACACCATTGGACTGTGGAACAGCCTCCCTGAGGATATTGTGCAATTGGAACTTCAAAAGTTCAGGCGAAGATGCAATGCATTGCTACCTAAGACAGTTCTCCTGTTTTAGTCATTTACTTACATTTTATCTATTTGTTTATTAAATTAGTAAATTTGTTTTTTCTTTATAATAATTGATCTTTTCTCTATGCATTTCCTATTATTTCTATTACTTCTTTCAAATGAACAACATATTTTTTGGAAGCTTTTATTTCAAGTCACTGGCCCCTCTGGGCTTGTTCCTTATGAACAGGGTTCATGGGCTCAATAATAATAATAATAATAATAATAATAATAATAATAATAATAATAATAAGTAATTATTAGTGTACTTAAGGTTAAGTAGTATTTGTGCCTGTTCCAGTTGTTTTGCTTTGTAATCGTAATTCATCACTGTTTTAGTGACCTTGGTTTTTGTAACGTCAGTAATGGAAGAGCTAGTTAGTCATCTTTCATCACGAGAGGGGTTTACACAGTAATATAGCGTGAAAAAGGATTTTTCTCCTCCTCTGTTTGTAAAGAATGAAATGTACAGTTTTGGGGAGTCTAAAGTAGCCAAAAACTTGGCATCGTCCTGTGCGCTGGCGAATGTATTAGTGATTTAGCGTTTTACTGTACTGAGTTAAGACTTGGACATGCTAATACACATGTCTTTTACGTCGTGATCACCACTGACACAGATACTTTTTTAATGTTAGTCACAAAGGTATGCCACTTTCACAAGTGAATGAGGATTGCTTCTGTCAGTGAAGATGAAAGTCATGTAAGCTAGGGAGTACATTGCCCTATGAACAATAGTGTTTAAGAAAATCGTGTACTCATTGATTGCTACCGTCAGTCATGAAAGTTGTTCACCTCCTTGTGCATGACCGTATTCTTGACTGAGAGCAGTACTGGTAAACAAAATAATCTGCAGAAATTAACCGCATTGCATTGCAGAGCAGGCCAGTAGAAAGAGAACGGACACAGCGCTGTGAACGTTACCCATCTCTTTGTTTTCTAGATTTTTACTCTGAAGCCCCTTACACTTCATACCCCGTAAGGTTGTAGTGCCATAAGTGCACCTCACGCGGTGCACTGTAGGCATTATTTAAGGTTCTTTGCAACGTCCCTTCGGCCCCCTAGTTGCAACCCCTTTCTTTCCTTTTACTGTACGTCCGTTCGTATTCTCTTTCTTCCATCTTACTTTCCACCCTCTCCTAACAGTTGTTTCATATAGCAACTGCGAGGTCTTCCTCCTGATACATCTTTCAGACCTGTTTAATGTCGATTTCCTTTTCACCGTTGAGCGACCTCATAGGTCCCAGCGCTTGGCCTTTGTCCTAACTTTTATGTTCCAATTCCTTACACTTATGAGAACAAACGGTGTCGGGATCATATCGTTCTCTAGAGAAGATTTTCCTGACAACTGTACAAATATTCAAGTGATCTTTCGGGAACCTTAATAACGGAGGCAGTCAGGCCAGGTGAAATTCATCTTAATTCCTGATTTCTGTAATGTATCAAATTAGGCCTTAGGTAAATAATAATAATAATAATAATAATAATAATAATAATAATAATAATAATAATAATAAAAATTACAGTATTTAAGAAAACCCTTGTAGCAAAAATATATTTTTACCACGGTGCAACATTTGTACAGTTCATTCATGTTTATCAGTACGCTTTCTGATTACAGTAAAAATATTCTGTATAAAAATTGGTGAGAAAATAAACGCAGACAGTCAGTCAGAGAGAGAGAGAGAGAGAGAGAGAGAGAGAGAGAGAGAGAGAGAGAGAGAGAGAAAATCCATCAGTGATCATAAAACTCACGGCTAGAATTTCAACACCGTCCTGAAAAATGTTCATTTACGACATTTACACTTCACAAATTCCATCAGTATATTGAAATACGGTGATGGATTCACGTTTCGCCGGCGCTGGCGTCAAATTCGAACTAAAACTAAATTCGGGAATGTTGAAACTCGTCGCTACTAAAATAATTCAGCGTGGTCCAGCCCGTTTACCGTCCTTAAAAAAAAAAAAAAAAAAAACAACGACAGGAAGTATTTGTCATAAAAAAAATTGACCTGAAGTATTCGTAAGACTTGATGGAGATTCATGGTACAGTGATCGAACATTTTACAAATGACTTCCGGGTCCCTGTACCGAAGTATTTGTAATAAAAAAAAACTGACATATTTGTAAGACTTGATGGTTTCATTACAGTAAGTTCATGGTACAGTGATCGAACATTTTACAAATGACTTCCGGGTCTCTGTACCGAAGTACAGTATTTGTAATGGAAGAAAAATAACCTGAAATGTTTGTAAGACTTGATGGTTTCATTACAGTATATTCATGGTACAGTGATCGAACATACTACAAATGACCTCCGGGTCTCTGTACCGAAGTATAGTATTTGTAATGGAAGAAAAATAACCTGAAATGTTTGTAAGACTTGATGGTTTCATTATAGTATATTCATGGTACAGTGATCGAACATACTATAAAAGACTTGGGGGTCCCTATAGGGAGGTATACTTCCAGCTGCCCTCGTGCTTGTCTTGCAGTTGTAAATCTTAAGTTGTCATAAGAATAGAGGGGTTGTTCACTCGCTAGGTGTACTTAAATCGTATTACGCATGACGTTGTATGTGCGGTAAATCACTGCCTGTTTTACTTTTCTGTAAAAGAAAACTATTGCGCCGTCTTTGCATGTCCGTCCGCACTTTATTCTGTACTCACTTTTTTCTGTCCGCCCTCAATCATCAAACAAACCAAACTGCAGCCCTTTAGCCTCAGTAGTTTATATTTTATTTAAGGTTAAAGTTAGCCTCAATCGTGCTTCTGGTATCGATTTAGGACAGGCCACCACCGGGCCTCCGTTAAAGTTTCATGGGCCGTGGTTTGTACAGCACTATACCGAGACCACCGAAAGAGAGATCTGTTTTCGGTGGCCTTGCTTATACACTGTAGCGGCTGTACAGAAAACCCGATTGCGCCGATTAAACTTCGGGCGTTTTTTTTTTTTTTTTTTTGAGTGCATCGTTCGTTTTGAGTAAGGATATTTAAACCGAAGTGTTTTTAGTTGTAGCTGGCTACCTGTTAGTAGTGAACATTTGAGCAATTCACAAATGTTTGTCTTTTCAGTATGCAGTTGTCAGGGAACATTTTAGGAACATAATATCTTTGTAGAAAAATACCTGGTATTTCAGCGTTAGACAAGTAATAATCTTGGTCTAATCAAAATCTTGCTGAACCTTTTAATAATTCTTAGTTACAACCAGAGGGCAGAATTGTTAGTTACAACCAGAGGGCAGAATTGTTAGTTACAACCAGAGGGCAGAATTGTTAGTTACAACCAGAGGTCAGAATTGTTAGTTACAACCAGAGGGCAGAATTGTTAGTTACAACCAGAGGGCAGAATTCTTAGTTACAACCAGAGGGCAGAATTGTTAGTTACAACCAGAGGGCAGAATTGTTAGTTACAACCAGAGGGCAGAATTCTTATTTACAACCAGAGGGCAGAATTCTTAGTTACAGCCAGAGGGCAGAATTGTTAGTTACAACCAGAGGGCAGAATTCCTAGTTACAACCAGAGGGCAGGTTCGTTCCCCCCTTCACACCCCCTTCCCCTCCTTCATACACACGCCCCCCCAACAAGAATATGGACAATTCGACCACGAAAAAGCCAGTGACATAACGTAGGTCTGTTGTGTTGAAGGAAAAGCTGATGAGATAATTAAGTGGATCTGACGAGTGTCTGTTTAGGATGATTTCTTGCGGGCAGAGGTATGCTCTGTCTAGCCCCTTTCTCTACCTGTCTTACTTTACCTGAGGATTGTTGACACATCGGGAAGTAGGAGATATATGATTAGAGTAGCGCCGAATCTCGAAATCCTAGGTACCAGCTGAATGCTGCTCAGATTGTTGTGCATTTTATTAGCTTTTGTATACTACGTCGTTCCTTGACATGACGATTGCGCATTACGTTCTCTATATACGCTACATTACGTTTTTTATGTACATTACTTCACGTTTTCTCTATACATTACGTTACGTTTTCTATAACATTACATTACATTTTCTATGTACAGTACATTACGTTTTCTATGTATATTACATTACGTTTTCTATGTACATTACATTTTGTTCTCTATATTGTTGTGCCTATAAGTTTGTTGCTGCATTTATTGACTAGATACTTAAAAGTGTATTTTCGATAAATTTAGTTCCTCGTTGGACGAGTCGGTGGAGTTCTCGGCTAGCACGCTGCTAGGCCCGAGTTCGAGTCTCCAGCTGGCCAATGAAGAATTAGAGGAATTTATTTCTGGTGATAGAAATTCATTTCTCGGTATAATGTGGTCCGAATTCCACAATAAGCTGTAGGTCCCGTTGCTAGGTAACCAATCAGCTCAGTGGTCGGGTTAAACCAGGGGTTCTCAGAGTGGTCGATATCGACCCCCAGGGGTCAGTGGGACCATCCAAGGGGTCGGTGAATAGTCAGGGGGCAGAAAGGCCGTCGGTGAATGTTCGCTGCTAGGGTCTATAGGACCAATGAAGCCTCCGATTTGAAATTCTCGTTAATTAATAATTTGTAAAAATCTGACTATCAAACCTCCTTATATTAAAGAAAATTTTATTACTTTCTTGAATTAAGTTATCTGTACAACTTGATGAGTCAACTTTTGGCAGCTCCAACCTTCTCATGTCCTATCTGAGGTATTACAGTCAAAGTCAAAAGGACATTATTGATGAATTTTTGTTTGCCAAATATCTCACAGCTGAATCAGAAGGTGAGACAATTTTACAATTTTACAATGCGTGCAGCAGTATTTTGAAAAGTACAATATACCTCTTAGTAATATTACTGCAGTGACTGCCGATGGTGGGTCTGTACAGAGGATTTGCAAACCTACTCAAACAAAAAGTGCCTGATGTACGTACCATACATTGTGTACTGCACAGACAACATCTTGTAGCCAAGAAATTCAGTGATGGACTGCATGATGCCTTGAAAATGTGCATCAGGGCAACTGACAAAATCAACGCACATCCACTTAACTCAAGATTGTTTGCACTGTTGTGCGAAGAGAATAATAACATATATAAGAAATTACTCCTGCACACTAAGGTAAGGTGGCTGTCCAGAGGTCACAACTTGCAAAGACTTGTTGACTTGTACAACTCAACTGTTTAGTTCCTGGCAGCTGCGGACTCATCTTTATGTGAAGAGTTGAAAAAATGCAAAAATTCCCTGTTCTATCCGGCAGACCTCTAATCTAAATTTAATGAGACAAAAACGTGTGCAGGGTAAAGGTGTTACCATCATTCAGGACAGGACAGTTTTACTGGGATTCCAAGGCAGGAGCTTGTTTACAGCTTCACTGTCGCGTAAATATTTTCAATATTTTTCAGACTTACAACAGATACAGAGTGAAAGCAGTTCTGATGAAATTTACATGACTCATCTGGAGAATTTAATTGAAGACTTTAAAAAGCGCTTTGAAAACCTGGGAAAAATTAAAGTGCCAGAATGGATCCTAACTCCGTTTGATGTGTTAGAAATAAGGAATGCAGATATTGCTTCACGCTTGGAGGACGAATTCATTGAAATGACTGTGGACCCGGAAGCAAGTGCCTTGTTCAGAAGAAAGGGTCTCCGTGAATTTTGGATCAAAGAGAACAACGTTGCTAAATATCCTCAGCTTTTTGCAGTGGTTGAGCCATTTTTACTCGCTTTCCCAAGTTCATAGAAGCTGGTTTCAGTCATGCAAACGTAGTCTTAACAAGACAGAGGAGCAGACTGAGCCTGGAAGAACGAGGTGACAAACGGCTGAAGCTCACCAATCTGCAACCTAATATCAGGATCCTTGTTGAGTCCCACCAGGCACATCCTTCACATTAATGAGGTCGACAGCGGAAGAAGAAAATGGCATGTTGCACTGAGAATTAAGTTACATATACTCATACAGCTTAAGTTCTAAACATATTTTCTTACTATGTGTTAACTTTTTATCATACTGCATGTCAGGTACCAGACTAACACTACTCAAATTGATTTTGACATTGGTGTTTTTTTCCCCCTTGAATGATTAAATGCTAGGCTAGGGGGTCGATAGAAAATTTGAAACCTCATTGGGGGTGGACGAGTTAAAAAGTTTGAGAACCCCTGGGTTAAACTAAGGTATACTTTTTTCCGCAGTACTCACTGAAATGCAGTAAATATGCCTCGCTGTCGAACGTCTCAGTTCCAGAGGTCCACCTTTATTCCTCACACCGTGGGACTGTGGAACAGCCTCCCTGAGGGGGACGTTGTGCAATTGGAACTTACAAAAGTTTAGCGAAGATGCAGTGCATTGCGACCTTAATACAATTCTCCTTGCATTTTGATAATTACATTTATATATATATCTATTATTTGTTATTTTTTTAGTGAGATATCTTTTATCTGTGTTTCCCTTTACTTCCTGTTACTTCTTGCTAATGGACACCACATTGTGTGGCAGCTTGAATTTCAAGTCAGTTGGCCCTGTGGGCTTGTTCCATATGAATAGGGTTCATCTTCCGAATAATAATAATAATAATAATAATAATAATAATAATAATAATAATAATAATAATAATAATAATAAATAATGATAATAATAATAATGTTTACAGAACGCTTTGGAATTCTGCACAAAAATTGGAAAAATAATAATAATAATAATGTTTACAGAACGCTTTGGAATTTTGCACAAAAATTGGAATCCCACGAAATTAGGAACCGCATTTGTCTAATTGTTTTACAGTCCACTGAGACCCCATCAATTTAACATCAATGAAAATTTCAGGCATATTATTATTATTATTATTATTATTATTATTATTATT
>NC_089758.1:24256733-24276733 GCF_040412425.1 Macrobrachium rosenbergii
GGGCCGTGGTTAAAGATTCATGGGCTGCGGCTCATACAGCATTATACCGAGACCATCGAAAGATAGATCTGTTTTCGGTGGCCTTGATTATACGCCGTACAGAAAACTCGATTGCGCTGAAGAAACTAAGACGCATTTTTTACTTGTTTTTCCTCATGCTCTCAGAGGAAAGGTTGAGTTATTTGATTAATTATTTTTACGGTGAATCATCAAGCCATTGTTGACCTCGGGTCTGAATTTTATTGGTCCTTGGGATTAAATGAACAATATATGTGATTGCGTATTACACTTAATTCCAGGTGGGACGAGAGATATTCATTTTAACTGACTTTCAGGGTAGAACAACAATATTCTACTGACTTTCAGGGTAGAACAACAACATTCCATTGCTTCCAAATTGGTACGAGAATTTTCCCAGAGATTTTTTTTCCGGCCGCACTGCTAAAAATACCCCGACATGTCTGCTGTTATGAAACTGAAATTAATTAAACTTCAAAGGAGAAAATTCTTTGGCAAAATGCTAGAGCGAACTCTGTGTCATTGTAATTGGAAGTAACTTAATCTCCGGTGACTTGCTTCGCGAACAAAACGAAATGGAAAACTTATTTTTTGTTTTCCTGTTCCAAAAGTGCGGCGCTCTCTTGTGCTACCCACTGCAATCAGAATTGGGTAGAGTTTTAGGTTTTTAGAAAAATGATAATACCGTTTGAACGGCTGGCTCCGGAAGGTATCATTCGCATACAAATACACTTATAAAATTATGTTTGTGAGTGTTGGAATTGTCCAAATATATATATGTATGTATTTGTGTGTATATATATATATATATAATTGTATATATATACATATATATATATATACATATATATGTATATATATATATATATATATATATATATATATATATATATATATATATATATATATATATATATATATATATATATACTGTATTTATATGTATATATATACGGAAAATAAAAGTACAAAACATATAAATTAGACAGAAGGAGAACGGAAGTACGTTATGTGTTTGGGTAAAATCTTGGTCCTTTTAAAAGCTTTAAAAAGGATGGAGACATTGCCTGTAATATATGCAACTCTTTTCCGTTTTCATGTTGCTGCATTTATATGAACATTACGCTGCTTCATCGTACCTCTTTTTGTAGTTCTTACAGTGTATATATATATATATATATATATATATATATATATATATATATATATATATATATATGTATATATATATATATATATATATATATATATATATATATATATATATATATATATATTTATAGGTGTGTGTGAATTACATTTCGATCAGCACTCTTGGGCGTAGGAAACAGCGATAAAGAAGCTGTTTATTTCGTTGGAAAGCTTACAAAACATTTTTCCGTTCATGGAACATGAGAAAACACGGGGCATCATCCATAGTTGTAGGCCATAAATTATGTAGTAATATTAGGTATTTATTATTATATAATAATAATCATCATCATCATCAACATCATCATCATCATCATCGTGAACGAAAACAAACGTGATATGTTCAATAATCCTTAGACCACAAAAATAAGCAAAGCTCCAAACAGAATAGATGGCACCAAATGCCATTAAACTGCAGCCATTCACTTTGTAACGTGAAGTGGTAGGAAGCTTCCCCTCCTCCCCCTCCTCCCCTCCCGAAGACTCTTTGAGGGCCGATAATCCTCCCAAAATTTTCCTCTAGGAACCTGTACAGCACATCTGGTATTCTTTGTCTTCTCTCGAGATGGGCATTAGTATGCAGCCGTTGTGCTTAGGTACAAATTCTTGACCTCACGTCTCGGATGCCTTACCTCCTGTAGGGGGGGTGGGGTAGTGCCATCAGAGCACCTCACGGGGTTCACTGTAGGCATTACTAAAGGTTCTTTGCAGCGTCCCTTCGGCCCCGAGTTGCAACCCCTTTCACTCCTTTTACTGTACCTCCTTTCATGTTATCTTTCTTCCATCTTGCTATCCACCCTCTCCTGAGAATTATTTACACCTTTCAAACCTACCTACTGTCAATTTCTTTCCCAGCGCTGGATGACCTCATAGGTCCCAGTGCTTGGCCTTAGGCCTAAACTCTACATTCCATTCCATTCCATTCCGGGTGCCGCCCTGAGGTTGAGAACAGAATGAAGGCGAAAATGAAAAGAAACGTTTTCTGGATATCTTCCAGAAAAAAGGAGGGGGGGGGAGTGGGAGTGGGGAATAGGGCCATAGGCTAGGACAGTGGACGAGGGACAAATATCCCATCAGTGCAAATGATGTTATTGCTGATGTTCCTTTGATGTGCAGTTTAGATTGATATTGAACAGAACAAAAGGTAACCAAGTGAGTGATTAAAGTAATTGATATATGTCCGTCAGAAAAGGACTGGGTGAAGAAGGAAACAGGGAAGGGGGGGGGGAGGGAGGGAGAAGCTATTTTATCAAGAATATATTTTAGACATATTAAGAAATATAATCACTAGCAGTTTTTCCAGATTATTTCATTTTTTGTGGGTTTAAAATTTCCTCATATGTCAAAGTTCATTACTTTCATTTGAACTGACTTTGCAGAATTCTCTTATGTTTCTCTTGTATCGTACGAGAAATTGAAGTTTCTCCTAATTTTTTCAGCCGAGCTTTCTCGGCATAAAAGAAAAAAACGCTGCAGCCTGTCACGTCCAACTTTAGCGCACCTCAGACCAGCTAAAAAGCGAAAAAGAAAAAAAGCTGTTTGGCAACGCTCTTGTGGAAATATACTTCCCCTTTTAAGCCTGATTTGTGTGAAGTCTCTGCAAAGTATAAATTCCCTCGATTTTGTTTATGGTCTTTACCTGACAGCCAGCTCTGGGTAGTTGGTTCTGAGGATTATTTCCTGCACCCCCTCCCCAACCCCAACCCCCTTTTTTTTTTTTTTACATCCCGGCTTTGAGGGATAGTGCAGAATCTGTTCCATTTCCGCCTCGTTCTGGCATTACACCGGTTGCAGCTCTCGCAGTCATAGAGCGAAATTAACGCTAATAATTTTATTACAATTTCCTCCTTTGAGGTTTCAGTTAGAGTTCAGTATCTTTAGTGCATTCCATCATCGCGTTTATTTGATTTTGTTTTGATGTAGCTTCACTGAGAGGAATAATTGAATTAGATTAATTACTGTGAAGCCGGAGGGCTACGAGGACTTACACTGAAATGAGGAAAATTGTAGGAAGTTTGCTGTGATTTTCAACCATTAAAAAAAACAGCTGTGAGTGCAAAGGAAAAAGGATTTTTAAACAAAATAAGTTACTGGGAACAATACTCTTCAAAATCTCTGCTAGAAAAAATTGGATAATGGCGTCAGCACGTAACCTAACCTAACGTAACGAACCCCAGCTAAAATAACAATAAATTCTAAAATAGCAATAAATTCAGTGCCTCTTGAAATTGCTGAAGTTGTTTCGATAACTCCACATCAAATTTTCTTTCATTATGTCTGACAGAAATTTCCGAGGGTATCGGCATCCTCTGACAAGTCTGGTATTTTCACCTTTAAAGTATTTGTACCATTAAAGTTTTCAAAATAAACAAGCCATTAGATTTGGATCTCAGTTTCATTCATATGTACTAGATTTCTGTTCGTGGGGATGACAATGCTTTTTATGACACAATAAAGTATTTTAGTTTTCTGTAAAAGAAAACTGTTGTACCGGCTGTGTCTGTCCGTCCGTACTTTTTTCTGTCAGCACTTTTCTGTCCGCCCTCAGATCTTAAAAACTACTGAGGCTAGAGGGCTGCAAATTGGTATGTCAATCATCCACCCTCCACTCATCAAGCATACCAAATTGCAGCCCTCTAGCTGCAGTAGTTTTTATTTCATGTAAGGTTAAGGTTAGCCATAATCGTGCTTCTGGCAACGCAACAGCACAGGCCAACACGGCCTGCTGAGATTTTCATGGGCCGCGGGTCATACGGCATTATACCGAGACCACCTAAAGATAGATGTATTTTCGGTGGCCTTGATTATGCGCTGTACAGAAAACTCGATTTCGCCGAAGAAATTCCGGCGCATGTTTTACTTGTTTTTTAAGGACTGGAATGCAAATTTGTTGACGCTTTCATCATATTTTTGTTATTTTGGCTATTTTGTTGGTAACCTTCAACAATGTCAAAGTTGCTGAATGTTACGGTGTGGAGGGTTATAATAATGATGGTAATGAATATGGGGGAAAGGGATTGCAGTGAGTAATAAAAAGCCTGGAACATTATTCCAAGGGTATTCTTTGTACCATGGACTGAGTTATTTCAACGAAATCTTTGATGAGCTAGAAAGCGACTCATTCCCAGAAACTTGCTATAAAAATAGTGCAAAAATCCTGTATCCTGGATACATGAAAATTTAATGTCAAATGTCATAGGGCAGAACCCGATTTAATTATATATATATATATATATATATATATATATATATATATATATATATATATATATATATATGTGTGTATGTATATATATATATATATATATACACACATGTATGTATGTTTGTATATGTATATATAAACATATGTTCTTAGCCGAGTTTTACTTTTATAATCTATGTTTTTTCATTAATTGAATTAAAAAAAAACATTTTCTTGATTTAATATGCTGCGCATGCAGATACGCCCGTACATATGCTCTTATATCTATATTTAAAAACTATCTGATGAAGAAATTAAATTTTTGCTTTTGAAAGCTTGAGAATAGGAATGACAGACTTCATCTCTCCTTTTCAGTCCTCTTTTATATTCTTAATCGCCTTTCACAAAACCGTGATCCATTTATCTTTAATATTCATATCCTCGCATGACTGCCTTTGTCAAATTAAACCAGAATTGCAGAGATCTTAATCTTGTGTCATTAGCAGTATGAAACCGAGATGAGACTCATAGCTCTATGTCTCATTCGTGTTGGTTTATAAAAGGAAAATTTATTTGAAACAAGTTTCGTCGTAGCAATCGAGTTTTCCGTGCAGCGTATAATCAAGGCCACCGAAAATAGATCTATCTCTCGGTGGGCTCGGTATGATGCTGTATGAGCCGCGGCCCATGAAACTTTAACCACGGACCGGTGGTTAAAGTTAGCCATAATCGTGCGTCTGTCACTGCAACACAGGCCACCACCGGGCCGTGGCTGAAAGTTACATGGGCCGCGGCTGAGAGTTTCATGGGCCGTTGCTGAGAGTTTTATATAGCATTATACGCTGTACAGAAAACTCGATTTACTTGATTTTAGTTGTCATTGACATGCCTGTGAGCTTCTCTTCATTAAAAAGTGGAAATAAATAGCAGGTTTTATAATTCACAGCACCTTAGAACTATTTATCATTGTCACTGGGTAGGTGTACGAGGTTTTTCTCATTGGTATTGAACCTTGACTGTGAGTTTTTTCTCATTATTATTGACCACGCTTGTATAATCTTATGACCACGCATGTGAGTTTTGAATTTTTACTGACCACGCTTGTGAGTGTTTACCATGTTGCCACGCCAGTGAGTTTTCTCACTGACTTCACCTGTTAAGTTTTTTTACTATGCCTGTTCGGTTTTCCTACTTATTAACATCCTTGTGAGTTTTTTCTTGATATTGACCACCTCGCATGTTTTTTTTTTTACTGTTCTGACCAACACCTGTCATCATTTTAATGTTACCATTTCTGGGAGTTTTTTTTTCTTTTTAGTGATTAGCCCGTGAGTTTTTCCCACTTACTGACCACTCTTGTGAGTTTTTTCTCCAATACTGGCCACGTCTTTGAGTTTTTTCTCCAATATTGACCGCGTCTGTGAGTTTTTCTCCAATATTGACTACACTTGTGAGTTTTTTACATACTATTGGCCACACCTATGAGTTTTTTCTCCTATATTGACCACGCCTCTTAGTTTTTTCTCCAATATTGACCACACCTGTGAGATTTTTCTAAATGTTATCGACCATGCGTGATAGCTTTTCTTACTTATTGACTACGTCTATCCTTTTTTTCTTGTTAATGACTACACCTGTCAGTTTTTTCTTGTTATTCAGTTTTTTCTTGTTATTGACTACACCTGTCAGTTTTTTCTTGTTATTGACTACACCTGTCAGTTTTTTCTTGTTATTGACTACACCTATCAGTTTTTTCTTATTGACTACACCTGTCAGTTTTTTCTTGTTATTCAGTTTTTTCTTGTTATTGACTGCACCTGCCAGTTTTTTCTTGTTATTGACTACACCTGTCAGTTTTTTCTTGTTATTCAGTTTTTTCTTGTTATTGACTACACCTGTCAGTTTTTCCTTGTTATTGACTACACCTGTCAGTTTTTTCTTGTTATTCAGTTTTTTCTTGTTATTGACTACACCTGTCAGTTTTTTCTTGTTATTGACTACACCTGTCAGCTTTTCCTCGTTATTGACCACACCTGTCAGTTTTTTCTTGTTCTTGACTACACATGTCAGTGTTTTTTTTAATTCTTAACTACACCTGTCAGTTTTTTCTTGTTCTTGACTACACCTATCAGTTTTTCCTGATATTGACTACACCTGTCACTTTCTCTTGTTAGTTACTACGCCTGTCAGTTTTTTCTGTTATTGACTACACCTGCCAGTTTTTTCTGTTACTGACTATACCTTTCAGTTTTTTCTTGTTATTGACTACACCTTTCACTTTCTCCTGTTAGTTACTACGCCTGTCAGTTTTTTCCTGTTATTGACAACACCTGTCACTTTCCCTCGTTAGTTACTATGCCTGTCAGTTTTTTTTCCTGTTATTAACTACACCTGCCAGCTTTTTCCTGTTGACTATGCCTGTCAGTGTTTTCTTGTTCTTGACTACACCTATCAGTTTTTCTTTGTCATTGACTACACCTGTCACATTCTCTTGTTAGTTACTAAGGCTGTCATGTTTTTCCTGTTAATGACTACACCTGTCACTTTCTCTTGTTAGTTATTATGCCTGCCCATTTTTTCCTATTACTGACTACACCTGTCACTTTCTCCTGTTAGTTACTACGCCTGTCAGTTTTTTCCTGGTATTGATTACACCTGCCAGTTTTTTCCTGTTACTGACTACGCCTGTCACTTTCTCATGTTGGTTACTACGGCTGTCAGTTTTTTCCGGATATTGACTACAACTGTCAGTTTTTGCCTGTTGCTGACTACGCCTGACACTTTTTCTAACTGTCATCGACCACACCCATGCTGCAGAAGTTGGACGACCCTGTTTTGGGGCGGGAAAAGCACAGACTCATAACAATAACAATAGTATAGGCACTAACACATGCGCAACACCATAACGACAGCGTTAATGTTGGCACTGAGTGCCACGAACGCAATTATCACGATTTGTCCCCCATTAACGATGACGTAGTAAAATAATCGTGTTTCATATGGTTGTTTACAACTGTTGTAGTTTTTTGTCGCAGGAATGGCCGCGTTTATGATGATGATGATGATGATGGTGATGATGATGATGACGATTGAAATTATGTTTATGGTGGTAATGTTGCCAGTATCTGTGAGGGCCATTAAAAGATATAATGAAACCGATGGGCAGGGCGATTGTTTGACTGAGACCCGTCGCCCATTTTTTAATAAAAGCGATTTATTCTTTTTGTTTCTTTGTGAGACAGGGAGCTTTGGTGCTTTAAAGTTGATGAAGATATCTTTGAGTACAGTAATATGATGTAGATATCTTCGAATACAATGATATGATGTAGATATCTTCGAATACAGTGATATGATGTCGATATCTTCGTATCTTCGAATACAAGTTGTGATGTAGATATCTGAATAAATTGTTATGATGTAGGTATCTTCGAGTACAATGATATGACGCAGATATGTTTGGATACAATGTAATGATGTAGATATCTTCGAATACAGTGTTATGTAGATGTCTTCGAATACAGTAAGATTATGTAGATTTCTTCGAATACAATGTTATGATGTAGATTCTTCGAATAGAGTGATATGATGTAGATATCTCCGAATACAATGATATGATGCAGAAAACTGTACTGTTGCACTAAGAAGTAATATAGGCGTTGGAAAAATAAGTAAGTATCCATAGTTTAACCAGACCGCTGAGCTGATTAACAGCTCTCCTAGGGGTGGCCCGAAGGATTAGACTTATTTTACGTGGCTAAGAACCAGTTGGTTACCTAGCAAGGGGACCTACAGCTTATTGTGGAATCCGAACCACATTATAGCAAGCAATGAATTTCTATCACCAGAAATAAATTCCTCTAATTCTTCATTGGCCGGCCGGAGACTCGAACGCGGGCCCGGCAGAGTGCTAGCCGAGAACTACACCGACTCGTCCAACGAGTAACAATAGGCGTTGGACAACAAGATTGGAGGAAGGAAGGGGGAATGGAGCTGAAGTAAAAGACTAAAAGACTATCCCGCTACTGGAATTATTATTATCCAAGGACTGTAGATATCACAAACGTTTATTGGTTTTACTAGAAGTAATTACATATAGTTCTTCCTCCGCAGGGGCGGGTGGGGTTAGTGCCGTGAGTTCACCTCATGCGCGGTGCACTGCAGGCGCCACGTAAGGTTCTTTACAGCATTCCTTTGGCCCATAGCTGCAACCTTTTTCCTTCCTTTTGCTGCACCCCCGTTCGTATTCTCTTTCTTCCATCTTACCTTCCACCCTCTCCTAACAATTGTTTCGTGGTGCAGCTGCGAGGTCTTACCCCTGGTACACCTTTCAAACCTTTTTACTGTCAGTTTCTGTTTCAGCGCTGAATGTCCTCATAGGTTCCAGTGCTTGGCGTTTGGCCTAAATTCTATATTCTGTTCTCTTCTGTAGGTATCCCAAAACGTTTATAAGTATTACGAGAGTTTATGTATTACTAGAATTTATAAGTATTAACTAGAATTTATAAGTATTACTAGAATTTATAAGTATTACTAGACGTAATTATATTTTGCTTGCCTCTTCTTCTTCTCAAGCTGAACAGTATTTCTTATTTCAACGATACTCGACATGGACGCAAACGCCAATTAATGGTCGACACTGTCGACTGTGAATTTTGCGGAAAACACAATGATTTTTGTCCTTTCATTAACTCGTTAATGGCTCTCTCTAATTGGATTACATTATTCATTTCCTTGATTAGGAATTATATTTCAGCAGTTGTTCCGGAATGTTTATTCTGGCGGTATGATGCAATTAATGACTGGCAAATACATGCTTTGTTGCCATGCATGTACTCAAAATGAACGGTGCTCATACTAGTGACACATATACTTTATATATATATATATATATATATATATATATATATATATATATATATATATATACAGCATATGTATATATATATAAGTAATATATACATATATATATATATATATATATATAATATATATATATATATATATATATATATATATATATATATATATATATATATATATACCCTTAAAACCTTTCTACTCTCAGTTTACCTTTCAGAGCTGACTGACATCAAAGGTCCCATCGCTTGGCTTTTTGGCCTAAATTTCAGATTCCATTATTATTATTATTATTATTATTATTATTATTATTATTATTATTATTATTATTATTATTATTATTATGGTTAACAGATAAAACATCTATGACCCTCGAGTAAGATTTATACGTCTCTGAGCCCCTCCACCAAAGTATGGCCCTCCTCCTCCCCACCTCCGCCCCTCATCCCCACCCCCTCTCCCCGCCCTACCCTCCTCCTCCTCCCCGCATTCTAGAGTTCTTTGTATACACCTCTGGCATCGAAAATCCCTGACTCCATTTACATTTTACAATTGCGAGCATCTCCCGTAACCCCGGCTGTTACATGAGATACAGAGTGTTGCATTCACCCTTACGCCTCACTTGCAGTATAGACACGTCCGCTGTCCTTACTGTCCTTTTTTCCTTAGTTTTCTTCCCTGCCACTGTATTTTTTTTTTTCCTTTCCTGTCACTGCAGGCTTGCATTTGCTTTCGTAGATTTTCGTGTTCTCTCTTCATCGTTCAGCTCTTCTTTGTTTTAAACATTTTGAAGACTAATTCCTCTCGTCTTATTGACTTCAGGTTAATCTGTAAACAGTAGCTCCCAGGTTTATCAAATTAAACCTAGGGGTTTATTTGTTATCTTTATAACAGGAAGTTTGTTACATAATCGATGTTTAAACCTTAAGAAAACACTTTGCTTTTAACATTGACGAAATGGTAGCATGGTCTTGGGGGCGCCTTAAATTAAACCTTGAGATGTTAAACCTTGATGTTTATATGTTACTCTTCGAAAGAAATATTTTACTAAATCAATATTTAAGCCTTAAGGAAAAGTTTGGAAAGTGTGGGGGGCGCTCCTTAATCCTCTCTGCCAAGAGATATAGCACTAACAATAAGGTAGCATGGTTCCACCTGAAAATTTTGAGTAGTCTGGACAGCTGATCGTGCCTTAAAATGACCTGTCCCGTGACTTGTCCCGTGACCTGTCACTTGTGCTTTGCTTTGGCGTTACTGCCATTTCCATGAATGGCAACAAGGGAGTCAGTGATTGATAGTTATCATCATTTATCTGAATTCCTATGATACATCTTTCACTGTCATCTGGTCTCCAGTATAGACCGTGTGTGTTACGACATTCCGTGGGGGGGGCGGGGGGTAGTGTCATCAGTGCACCTCACTCGATTCACTGTAGGCATTACTTGATGTTCTATGCAGCTTTCCTTCGGCCCCTAGCTGCAACCCCTTTCATTCCTTTTACTCTACCTCCGTCCATATTATCTTTCTTCCATCTTACCTCCATCCCTCTCCTAGCATTTGTTTCGTAGTGCAACTGCGAGGTTTTCCTCCTGTTGCACCTTTAAAACCGTCTTTCCTCTCAACTTCCCATTGAGAGATGAATGACCTCACATGTCTCAGCGCTTGGCATTTGGGTTAAATGTTGTCTTCCAATACCAATGTGTTACGACGCAGTTCCATCGCTTTACTATTATTCAGTTTTCATAATACAAATATACATACGCACATATACAAATATACATAAAATTTTAAAAATAAAGGTAGACAATGGGTAGATTGAACTGACTGTAGATGGCTCTTAACTCTGATTGACTAAATAATTTGAAATTGCATTCCTTAAATAATATTGTTCCGCTGAAATGATAGGGAAATCATTATAAGCAGGTCCGTATAGTTACTGTCATCATACACGCATAGTATAGTAAAAAGATAACGTAAGAATTTCAAGCAAAAAAGTAAATGACGGATAGTGTGAAGTCCAATTTAAGGAGATAATAATATACAGACTGTAATATTCACTTGAGTTTTCTGATGTTATTTAAAAAATTTATAAATGAATATTTTGTATCATAATAAATCAAACATATTTTTAGATTTGGATCTACTAAATAAAATTCTGTCAAAAGAGATTATATCGAATATCAAGAAATGAAACCTATGAAATATAAGATTTCAAAAGTGCAATCAACATTAAGGTACATTAATCCTTTACACGTGGCAATAATCGTAGGAAAGACAATAATGCTGTAAGATTCTGCCTGAGATTGTCTGATTTATTATCTGTCTCTTGCCTGTTGCCTCATGTTGCTAATTACCGTCAGTGGCAATCTCAGTGATGTCAGTTTTTACAGAATATATATATATATATATATATATATATATATATATATATATATATATATATATATATATATATATATATATATATATATATATTATGTATACATCTATATGTATGTATATATATATATATATATATATATATATATATATATATGTATTATGTATACATATATACAGCATATGATATATATATAATATATAAATAAACAAATAAATATACATACATACATACATATATGTATATATATAATTTATATATGAATATATATGTGTTTGTATGTATATATATTTATTTATTTGTTCATTTATATATATATATATATATATATATATATATATATATATTTATACACATTTATACAAATATATATATGTGTTTGTGGTGTATGTGTGGGCGTATGAATGTTCACGTACATACATACATACATACATACATACACATAGTAATTTGCGGCTCAGAAATGAAACAGAAAAGGCATCACACAAAAGACAAATGATCAACACACACACAATTGTTTTTTTTTTTTTTTTAACCAACGAACACGCTGAAAAATTCCTGTTATCGTAAACACGCAACGCTCTTTGCGAGAGGTGTAAAAAAAAAACAAAAATGGAAAAAAAAAATTGGTGAATGCGAAAACCTGGACAACGTTTTCTCACTTCGTTTTAGAGAGTACGGTAATGTATTTTGTGTGTGTGTGTGTGTGTGTGTGTGTGTGTTCGTGTCTGAGCTACGCTTTTGAGTGGTTTTTTAATAAGTTTTTTTTTGTTGGGGGGGGGGCAATTTTAGAGAAAACGAGGGTGACATTTCATCTCGGAATTCGCGAGGATTTAATGGACGTTTTATTCAGTGGGAAATTGTTAAGAAAACGATGAGTTTTGTGGTACGCTTTATACCAATATCCTTATTACTTGTACACACACACAGATACACACATACATACACATATGTAATGTATATATATATATATATATATATATATATATATATATATATATATATATATATATATATATATATATATATATGTGTGTATGTATGTATACATATGTATCTGTATGTATGTATATATGTATGGCAGTGTCTACTGTATGGACTTTTCAAAATAGCCATCTCTGTCAAAAGGGTGTGTGTATATATATATATATATATATATATATATATATATATATATATATATATATATATATATATATATATATATATATTTTTTGTTTTGTTTTTTTGTAATAGTGTGTATATGTGCATGTGTATGCATGTGTGTGTTTGTATATCTGTGCGCACTTCTGTATTAGCACATATATACTCGTTCTGTTTTCTCTGACCCACATTCACATCCCGTTTAAATCTGGCCCCCTCGCTTCCTAGCGCCACACCTATCAATCATTCGCTACTGGGAATCGTCGGTCTTGACTACAGTGACCTGTGATGATCAAAGTTGAATGCTAACAGGGCTTAGGCGGTGTTGTGGCTGGTTAATTCGGGTTGATTGGTGTACTGTACATAGTAGTATTTCTCGAGGGACTAACACCTTTAAGATTCATTAGTTTGTTTACCTGGCGTCGCCTTCCCTGGATCACTGGTGGTGTTGCAGTAAATAATAGATCTGTTTTCAGCGGCGGAATATATTAATGATTAAGTGTAGCGTGTATTTACACACACACTGGTAATCTAGATGGCGTAGTGAATTTTGGGTTTTTTGCACTAATCAGTTTAGGAACAAAACATTTGAACCATAGTGACCTCTGTCTCATTGCTTTTAAGATACCAGTGTGAATCTTTTGTCAGTGTGCCTTGAATTCTTACTAGTCATTCGGTATCTTGAGAACTGCATCCCATAATTACTCTAAAAGTATTGAAATTAAACCTTATCATTTTTACTCGTTGATTTTTAGCTTTCTGTAAAATGAAACTATTGCGCCGGCTTTGTCTGTCCCTCCGCACTTTTTTCTGCCCGCACTTCTTCTGTCCACCCTCAGATCTTAAAAACTACTGAGGTTAGAGGACTGCAAATTGGTACGTTGGTCATCCACTCTCCAGTCATCAAACATAACAAATTGCAGCCCTCGAGCCGCAGTAGTTTATATTCAATTTAAGGTTAAAGTTAGCCATAATCGTGCTTCTGGCAAAGATGTAGGGCACGCCACCACCGGGCCGTGGTTAAAGTTTCATGGGCCGCGGCTCATACAGCATTATACCGAGACCACCGACAGATAGATGTGTTTTCGGTGGCCTTGATTATGCGCTGTATCGGCTGTACAGAAAACTGGATTGCGCCGCAGAAACTTCGGCGCATTTTGTACTTGTTTTTTCTGTCCTTCCGGAAACCTTTCTGTTCTTGAATTCTCTTGGTTTTGACAAATATCCACATACATTTCTTTTCAATAAAGAGGTGTATGAATATGTTGGAACAGTTCAGCGCTGGTTTGTCAGATTTTTTTTATTATTATTTTTCGTCTCTTCGGAAATCCTTTTGTTGTTTAGTAACATTTCAGCGGTTTTATTTTTTTGTCAACTGTTTCAATGCTTCGTCCCGTGTGAAATCCTTCTTTACTGATATTTGTCGAAGTTTTCGTAGGTTAAACCGTTGAACAGTTACACTGACGTTAGAAAGCCGCAGTCGACTACAGGTTTCTCTCAAACCGCGTATTACTTGTGTTCCAGCTGTTTGCGAGTAACAGCATTAACACCGAGTCGAATATCACATTACCGTGAATTTCATATCGGCTTTAGTGAAATTCCCAATTAAAATAGTCGCTGGGAGTGGCATGACGTCGCTCATAATTAAAAATGATAATGCCGTCGCAATATTCGTTAACATCTCGTTTCCACGTTTAAGGGGGAAAGGTTATTCTCTCTCTGTTGCGATGAATTATGTAGCTAGGTGCGTGGGTTGTCTATGTTGTTGATTTTATTCGATGTTGTGACTCACTTTTCACCAAGAAATTTTCTTACCTAAAAAAATGATGACTTTGAAGATTAAACGTTTTAAATTGGGAAAGGAGGGAGTAAACGATTTAATGTGAAGATGAAACGTTTTAAATTGGGAAAGGAGGGAGTAAACGATTTAATGTTTTGTTTTTAGCATAATACGAGATTTACCCAACGCTTGTATGAACATTTATTACTTCAAAGATTATTATTTTTTTAATGGAAAAGGAGAGGATAAACGATTTGTTATTGTTATTTTTTTTTTAGCCCGGTACAAGATTTAGGCAGTACTTAATTCTCCGCAGTAACACTGGATAGAAAATATCTTACTCTGTTGTAAACTCAGTTACATCGAAAAATCCATCTGGTCAGGTCAGAATACATCTCTGTCTGTGCACGTCACGAAGATAACTTCACATGACTGCGCACGTGTGCTTGTAAGTATTACGTAACTCTTAAAAAACGAAAGATAAAAGATATAAACCCACGATCAACAGAAAAAAATAAGTAAATAAATAAATAGATTGTCAACGGTCTTAAATTAGCCCTTCCCCTCCCCCTCCCCCTCCCCTCCCGCATCCCTATCTCCATTTTTCCTACTTCCCTCCCCTTCCCCACCCTTATCTCCATTCCTCCCACTTCCTCCTCCTCCCCCTCCCTATCCCCATTTGTCCTACTTCCCTCCCCTTCCCCCACCCTTATCTCCATTCCTCCCACTTCCCTCCTCCTCCCCTCCCCTATCCCCATTTGTCCTACTTCCCTCCCCTTCCCTCATCCTTATCTCCATTCCTCCCACTTCCCTCCTCCTCCACCCTCCCCTATCTCTATTTTTCCTACTTCCCTCCCCTTCCCTCACCCTTATCTCCATTCCTCCCACTTCCCTCCTCCTCCACCCTCCCCTATCTCTATTTTTCCTACTTCCCTCCCCTTCCCTCACCCTTATCTCCATTCCTCCCACTTCCTTCCTCCTCCACCCTCCCCTATCTCTATTTTTCCTACTTCCCTCCCCTTCCCCCACCCATATCTCCATATCTCCTACTTCCCTCCCCTTCCCCACCCTTATCTCCATATCTCCCACTTCCTCCCTCCTCCCCTCCCCTATCTCCATTTTTCCTACTTCCTCCCCTTCCCCACCCTTATCTCCATATCTCCTTCTTCACTCCTCCTCCCCTCCCTTATCTCCATTTTTCCTCCCCCTCCCTCACCCGTATCCTCTACCTCTATTTTCCTCCCCTTCCCACGCCTCTCTTCCTCTGTTTTCCTCTCCCTCTCCAACCCTGTTCCCCCCCCCTCTATTTTCCTCCCACTCCCCTATGGCCCCCATCTGTTTTCATCCTCTCCCCACCCCCGTCCTGCTCCCTCAGTTTTCTTTTCCTTAACCTTATACGATTTCTGTTTTCATTCCCCTTCCTAACCCCCATTCCACCTCCCCCTCCACCTTCCGACGACGAAAGTTCCACCAGCGCCCTTCAAGAGAAACGTGATCATGACGTCAGTGATCTATGACGTCAGAAGTCAGCAGCTGAGTGACTGTGCCCCTGATGTTACGTCTGACAAATCGCCAACAAGTTGGCAACAGCAGATAACAGTGACACGATTCATGACCTTACGCTTCGGTGTGCACTGATAAATAAATATGTTATTCAATAATGTCAATGTGTTATTGTTATTATGAACGTAAATCAGCTGAGTAATTGTTATCTCATTTGAGTTAGATGTGTTATTCATGGATGCTCATATGTCATTTCGTTAGATCCATCGATCAGTGATATGCGATTTGGTATAGATGTGGTCATTTTGCCTTATTTATTGTATCAGTTATTCAATCAGTAAATTGATATGTAATTTGATATAGATACGTTATTTATCCGCATAAATTCAGGTAAAATACATTTTGCATTGAGATTGATTACAGTTATTCGTCGACCTGTATTTTAAATGCTTTCATGATGTATGAAATATATTTTTTAGTGAGCTAATACAGAGGAAATTAGTGTCCAGAGGATCGTTATATCCCAACATTGAACTTTTCGATTACGTTAGTTGAAGGTTATAACAAAAACGAATTTAAATAAAGAAAAATATTCCATGAATAAGTGATGCTTGTGTTATGCGTTTCTGTGTGAAATAACATTATTATTTTGTCACATTTTATAGAGTAAACAGGTGTTTTCAGTGTTGCAGATATAAAATCACTTGGTTTTATTTCAGAATAATGATAGTGATAATTATATTAGAGGATGTAAGAGTAAATGATGAATGTGTTGTCTGTTTTCATGTGTGGATTTGCATAATTATTTTGTCACATTTTAGAGAGCAAAGAGTGTTTTTCAGTATTGCGGATATAAAAGCAGTTGATTTTATTTCAAAATAATAATAATGATGATAACATTCCAGAGAGATGGAGAAAGAAAGAAAGGATTTAAGAGTACATGATGATAGTGTTGTATCTTTTCGTGTGTGAAATTATGATATTATTTTGTTACATTTTATGGAGTAAACAGTTGTTTTCAATATTGCAGATATAAAAGCAGTTGATTTTATTTCAAAATATTAGTAATGGTAATAATATTGGAGAGATAGAGAAAGAAAGAAAAGACCTTAAGAATAAATGATGTGTGTGTTTGTTTTTGTGTGTGGATTTACTCAGTTATTTCGTCACTTTTTTTTATAATGCGCACAGATGTTTCAGTATTGGAGATATATAACCAGGTGATTTTATTTCAGAATAATAACAATGATGACATTAGAGAGAGATAGAGAAAGAAAGAAAGGATTTAAGAATAAGATTATGTTTGTCAATTCTTTTCTCACATTTTTGTAAATGCGCACAGTTTATTCAGTGTTGATATATATATATATATATATATATATATATATATATATATATATATATATATATATATATATATATATATATATATATATATATATAGATATATATATATATATATATATATATATATATATATATATATATATATATATATATATATATGTCCAGTTGATTTTATTCTAGAATAATAATAATAATAATAATAATAATAATAATAATAATAATAATAATAATAATAATAATAGAGCAAAACAGAGAAAGAGAGAAAGAGAGGATTTGATCAGTGGCTAAAACGGAGCCGCTTTCTGTTTCAGAGAGAGCTCTGAAAATTGTTTCATATTTGCAGTATCGAATTGTTCCTCCTGATCATCAATTCTTTGGTGTGTGTTGCGTTGCAGGCGTGTTCGTATGCATGAATAGGCTCAAACAATAAGTGGTGGAGCCATTGGTATTGGCATTATTCCATTGTGGCATTTATTTATTTATTTTCCTCTACACGGGCCTGTTATTCCATGCGGTATGGGCGCGATGAGTGTTTCCGGTAACGCGTTTGTAGTTGATACTGAAATGAAACGGTAGATAAGCGTGTTTGTTATGTAACAGTTGTTTATCCCCATTTTTTTTTTCGAAATACAGCTCAGAATTCTGTATACGATAAGGGAGAGTAAACATTGAAAGCCTTCTGGATTTGAATTTTCAATTCTGCTCCGCTTTCTATGGAGTATCATCAACCAGCCAAATTGATGAACGTATGAATAAAAACTGTTATATAATTCCTTTATATTCACGTGGTGGTAAGTGGGAACTCTTATACAATTCCCTTTTATTCATTAGAAGTTTTCCCAGAATCCAACAATCGGAAAGCTACTGCGTAGGGCATCATAATATATCACTTCATATCTAAGCCCCAATGATTAGATTTTAACTGTATGAGTCTCCGTGTCTTTCATATCTTAGCAATGATTTAGTTTACATTATGTGTCGCAGTGATTATTTTGGCAATATAATTCTTTGGTTTTTCTAGCGCAACACGTCAACACGCCTTAAGGAAAAATTTATATGTGTATATATTTATATATATATATATATATATATATATATATATATATATATATATATATATATATGTATAATATATATATATATCATATATATTTATATATATATATATATGTATCATATATATATATATATATATATATATATATATATTGGTGTGTGTAGTATAATAATATACAAGCATTAAGCTACAAACGTCCTTTAATATCCAATTCGCTCTACCTTGGAAATAATATATTTTCATATATGTTACCGAAGGGGAATTTTTAGTTGATAATAAGTTCGGTAACATATATGAAAATATATTTCCGAGGTAGAGCGAATTGGATATTGAAGGACGTTTGTAGCTTAATGCTTGTATATGAATCACGGTGATGTGATAAAAATTCATTCGTGTATATGTACATGTATACGTAAATGAATTTTTGTCACTTATACACCCGCGAATGTTGTATATAAACAAATTTTAAGACACCAATATCATACACCGAAGGGGAATTAGAGAGAGAGAGAGAGAGAGAGAGAGAGAGAGAGAGAGAGAGAGAGAGAGAGAGAGAGAGAGAGAGAATTCAGCATTTCCTTGTACTTCATTATCTTCTCCCCTGCACAAAAAATCATTCCTTATTTCCTTGCCATTATGTCCAAAATCATGATTATGGAGGTGAGGGTGAGTGTGAAATTTTATGGATCCCGTGGGTCATTTCGTACAACTAACTGGAGTCTCTTGATGATACAGTCGCCATTAAGAAATATTTAGGGCAAAATTTCAATATTTTGCCTTATCATATCGACAAACTTTAGAAAAAGTAGTAACCAAAAAAATGTAAAATCATTTTATATTTTATGCTCTCTCTCTCTCTCTCTCTCTCTCTCTCTCTCTCTCTCTCTCTCTCTCTCTCTCTCTCTCTCTCTCTCTCTCATATTCTAGGGAATGTGGTGTTACGTTCTCATCGATAAGAGAGAAAAAATTTTTACTCTTCCACTCATGACAAATTTTTGTCAACCCTGCGACAGCTCGTATTGCAGGGTGGCGTCCCAGAAGAATGCAAGTTATAAAAATGAGGAAAATAAAACTAAAATCTTGTTTGATGACAAGAAAAAGGTTCCTTGATTCTTCCAAATAAGATTCCCACTCTCTGAAAAAGACGAAAGTAATTAACGACATCTTTCTTGGTAGGAGACAGCAGACCCCTCTTCATCGCCTGTAGTTTAATGTCTCGTGTTTCGTGTTTCAGAAAATCGTTTCTTGTCTCTCGACTGCAGAAATGCGAAAAGACCTCGCAGGCAGAGAAGAGGTCATTCAAGGTGAAACAAACACGTGTAGGTTCGATCGCTGGAAATTCACTTGAGCGTCAAAAGATCTTTTCGTATTGTCTTCTTTTTAATTCTTCAGCCTTTGTTTTCCATCAATTTAACCCGTCCAGTCGATGCTTCGTGTTGGATATATTTGTTTAGCCGTAATAATTTGTTTTTTTATAGATTTTCTCAAAATTTGTGGTTATAGTTTCCACTACAAGACTTGAATCCTGGTGAGTAACGAG
>NC_089758.1:24279233-24284233 GCF_040412425.1 Macrobrachium rosenbergii
CGAGTGAGTGATGCTTGAAGCCTCCGTAGTCTTGTCACTGACAGCCTTCAGGATTTTTAGGATTAATGTGTAATTATTTTTCTCTTGAAAGTAAAGGTTCTGATCTGGAGTGAAAGGTTTTGTCACAATATCGTCTAATGTAGGGCTTGAATTTTTTCCGAGACATTTACCAGATCTTTCGACCGAAATACTACAATTGTTGAGATATGTTTTTGGGAACAAAAAAGCGACGCCATTTGCTACTTTTCCATTTTCAGTTTTCTGTAAAATAAAGCTATTGTGCCAGCTTTGTCTGTCCGTCCGTCCGCACTTTATTCTGTCCGCACTTTTTCTGTCCTCCCTCAGATCGTAAAAACTACGGAGGCTAGAGGGCTGCAAATTGGCATGTTGATCATCGACCCTCCAGTCACCAAACATACCAAGTTGCAGCCCTCAAGCCTCAGTAGTTTTTATTTTGTTTAAGGTTAAAGTTAGCAATAATCGTGCATCTGGCAACGATATAGGCCAGGCCACCACCGGGCAGTAGTTAAAGTTTCATGGGCCGCGGCTCATACACCATTATGCCGAGACCACCGAAAGATAGACCTGTTTTCGGTGCCTTGATTATACGGTGTACAGGAAACTCGATTGCGCCGAAGAAACTTTGGCGCATTTTTTACCTGTGTAGTGTTTTGTCGTATTCCTTTCCTCCACGTCACGTCTGTCCTCTGCAGTTTCGATAATACACTCTCTGAAATATTAAAAATTGACCTCCTTTATGGCAAATTTTTAGTTATTGATTACTTAAATCTTCAACTTCCTTCCCGTTCATCAGGAACACTGAAGTTCCCTGGGTATTCTGAGTCTCATCTGTTACCAAAGTTTTCTCATTTCAGATTCGTGAGCAAACTTCTTTACGGGCCATTATTGAATAGTGTTCGAGAAATTCGTTTCTTGGGTCTAACCTTAGTCTGCGAGGAACTTCCCAGTGTAATATATATTGGGTTTGAATATAAGTTCTTCCTTTTGGCGGTTTATATTCTGATCAATTGTGTATACGCATATATATATATATACTGTGTATATATATATATATATATATGTATATCTATATATATAAATATATACACTCACACATACAAACCTAAGCTGCAAATATTTAATATCCAATTCGCTCTACTTCGGTAGTATCACCGAAGGGGAATTATAATTGATAAGTGATTTTGCACCGGGGTGGGGGGTTGGGTGGGCGGCTCGAATGCCCGACGGTATATCATTTACAGCTTAATGTTCGTGTAAAAAAATGTCACGCTGATATAATAAAAATTCATCTTATATATATATATATATATATATATATATATATATATATATATATATATATATATTATGTGTGTATATATATATATATATATATATATATATATATATATATATATATATATATATATATATATATATATTCATACGTACAGACATATATACATACATACATACATACGTATATTAGTTAGCATCATCCAGATTTTAATACATCTCTCGTGTATTACATGATGTTAATATCGTAAGTACGAATGCGGTAACAGGATTTAATTGCTTGCCACCAGAAATCTCAAAATAAGCAAGTGAAGAGTCTCTTCAACATGAAGAGCAAAAGACTTTGTTCACAATTGGTCCTTTACATCTCAGTGCTTTCATTAATTGATGCTGGAGTGGAACCTCTCATTTCCATCTGGTCATTACAGTCTCAATGGTTCTACTTTGAATAATTTGTCTCTTCTTGGATTACTCTCTCTCTCTCTCTCTCTCTCTCTCTCTCTCTCTCTCTCTCTCTCTCTCTCTCTCTCTCTCCGTCTAATAGTTTTTGGGGCTGACATGTATCAGTCGAATATATATATTTATATCAGCTCTCTCTCTCTCTCTCTCTCTCTCTCTCTCTCTCTCTCTCTCTCTCTCTCTCTCTCTCTCTCTCTCTCTTTTACCTTGCCTCTTGTCGTAGTATATCATCTTCGTTTCCGTTTTCTTTTTCTGATTAATTTTGGAGTTTTATTTTACCACAAACGTTCACACGCGATACTTTCATTTTTGCCTCTTTGCATTTTTTAGTTGTTTTTCCTCATACTTTAAAAATGACATCGATGATAACTGAAATGGTCAAATAATCTAAATTACCGTAACAACGCTCAATGGCTAATATGTTGAAGGCGAAAGTTGGACAAGCAAATACTTAACGCTTCATTCAAACAATTGTTACCCTTTGTAAAAAGTGTGCTGATGTATGATATGGCAAAAATCATAAAGTAATGTGTTCTGCCTTAGTAAATAATTATATTTAATATGAAAATTAATGTTATTAATTAAGAAGTCTGCTTATGTATAGCAAAAATCATAAATTAATGTGTTTTGCCTCGGTAAAATAATCGTATTTGTTATAAAATATTTTTTATTATTATTTAAGAAGTTTGCTTATGTGTAGCAAAAATCATAAATTAATGCGGTTTGCCTCGGTGAAATAATGATCATATTATAAAATATTGATGTTATTAATGCATAAAAGAGGAGAAAAACTGTAATCATATCAACAGTAATCGTTGAGTATTATAAATAATTTTAATATTAGAAATACATTAAAGATACATCAGAGTGGAGAAATATATTAAAACAGATCAAAGAGGAAAAAACTATTAGTATCACAGTAATCGTCTCCGCATGAAAAAAAATGGCTGATTTGCTCATTTTAGATATTTCCACACCAAAGAACCATTGCGGATTCCCTTGATACAGCGCTGATGCTTTTTCAGCACGCATTAAGTTCGCCACAAAAGCTTCGTTAGCTGAAAGCTTTTTCCGCACACAGTTATTTATATATGCAGATATAATCACTGTTTTTGCTTAGCCCCTTCCCTCTCCTCCTCTTTCTCTTTCTCCAGCTCTTTCTCTTTCCATTTTCTTTCTCCCCACTCTTCTGGATAGAGCCGTTTGCTTTGTCGCTTCTGTCGCGCTAACAGGACGTAATCGAGTTGATTATAATCAAATCGCTGTTTGTTATTCCGTCCGGTTCGCTTGTATCGACACGTCTTTCATTCGATGATTATATTATGCTGACTGTTCAAGCGCAAGTTATCGGGATGGATTTTACATGATACGTATATCTTGGTGGTTATCACGGATGCATGTATTTTCGTGGGTTTTACCGATGCATGAATCTTGGAGGGTTTTACAGATACGTATTCCTCGTTAGATATAACTAATGCATGTATGTTGGTGAGTTTTACTGATCCATAAGTATTGGAGGTTTAACGGATACATATTCCTTGTTGGATATAACCAATGCATGTATCTTGGTGGGTTTTACTGATGCATGAATCTTGGAGGGTTTTACAGATACGTATTCCTCGTTAGATATACTAATGCATGTTTCTTGGTGGGTTTTGCTGATGCATGAATCTTGGAGGTTTAACGGATACATATTCCTTGTTGGATATAACCAATGCATGTATCTTGGTGGGTTTTACTGATGCATGAATCTTGGAGGGTTTTACAGATACATATTCCTTGTTGGATATAACTAATGCATGTATCTTGGTGGGTTTTACTGATGCATAAATATTGGAGGTTTAACGGATACATATTCCTTGTTGGATATAACTGATGCATGTATCTTGGTGGGTTTTACTGATGTACAAATCATGGGAGTTTTACGGATACATATTCCTTGTTGGATATAACTAATGCATGTATCTCGGTGGGTTTTACTGATGCATGAATCTTGGAGGGTTTTACAGATACATATTCTTTGTTGGATATTACTGATCCATTGTCTTGGTGTGTTTTACTGATGCATAAATCTTGGTGGGTTTTACGGATACATACTCTTCGTGGATATCATTGGATATCACCGATACATTTATACTGATGGATTTACTTATATATGTAACTTGTGGATTTTAAGGATGCATATCTTCTAATGAGTATTATTGATACATATATATATTAATAGATTTTACTTGCCCCTATATATTGTTGGATCTTACTGATGCATGTCTTGATGTGTTTTATTGATATCTCGATGTATTTTGATTAAGCATTTTTCCTTGATGGCTTTACTGTCATATGTAATATGGCAAGTGTAAGTAACGGAATTTATGGTAACATTTTTTTAACCTAAAATAATTGGTCTCTTTTTGTGTGGCATCACGCATTTTTTTTTTTTTTTTTTTATTTTCCCTTGGAATCTCAATATAGATTTTTCACAGCATCAGTTTAATATATATATATATATATATATATATATATATATATATATATATATATTTATATATATATATTTATATATCTGTATATATATATATATGTATATATACAGTATATGTATATATATATATATATATATATATATTATGTATGTATATATGTGTCTGAGCGTGTGTATTTTTATACATATATAAATAAAGATCTATATATATGTATATGTATACACGCTCAGACACACATATATATATATATGTATGTATGTATATGATAATCATTATGTTCCATGCGATCGATTTTTGCCTTCACAGAAAATTTACGTTAACCTTCCGCTCATATAAACGAAGCATTTCGATCATAAATAATTCCATTGGGCTTAAACACGCCCATTATGCCACAATTCGCTGATATTAATATGGAAGTAACTGCCAGAATAAATGATTCATAAACTGACCGCATTATTCTGATATTCAACAGCCGCAAATGAAATCATGTATTCGTAAATCACTATATTTGTAAATCACAATTTACATGGCATCGTGTTCATCACGGCCAATCATGTCATTATCACAAATTGAGAGGCATTGTCCCGCAGGCGACAGGCGTTTTCTATTGACAGATAAAAAAAGGGTGAATTTTATTAATTGCACTGATTTGCTCTTTATTATTCACTGTAATGGAGTAAAAGGATAAAGTATTTGGTAAAACGGGGGTGGTCTCCGTAGGGGGGTGCATCTCACGCGGTGCACTGTAGGCATTACTTGAGGTTC
>NC_089758.1:24289233-24311733 GCF_040412425.1 Macrobrachium rosenbergii
ATTCCAACCCTTTGAACACACCTAAGGGAAGAAATGATGTAATCCAGCCAACCAGCGCATCAAAGATATTCTTTCCTCTTTGCATAACATCGATACTCCTCTTACCCTTTCCCCTTCTTGTCCCTTCTCAGACACCTCAGGAAAAATGAACACCTCAGGAAAATTGAAAAATCCCGTCCCCTCTCCGCAAGGGATAAATGCACTCCCCTATTTTAGCTGATCTCGGACTCGAGAGTGAATGTCCAGGTTGGTGTTTTAAGGTCTGTAAAAGGTTAAGTGAGTGGAATTCAGAAGTATGTATGGATGAATCTCATATAGAAATTAAAATAGAGAAACGGTCGACTGATGAAAGCCGTGGTGTGGCAAACCTTTAGAGATGATGTTAGAAGTGAATATTTGTATGCCAGAGAATTAGGAAGGGAGGCAATAGTATCTATGTAGGAGGAAAGGAAATGAAAGAAAGTATATGTAACGTGTTTTTTTTTTTTTAAATGACGATAAATACCGGCAGTCGATATCAGTGAAGATTCTGTCTTGCTTGTGATTGGTCGACGCACTTGAATTGTGGCTGAATCGCAATATTCCATCAAACGCCAAGAGTTTGAATAGCTTTAAATATATGGCAAGGGTCTGTACACAGCCTGGAGAATCATACGAACCAGGAGGAATCGTACCCAAAAGGAATCTTACCCAGGAGAATAAAAACAAATAAGAAAATATAGAATCTTTGTCCGTGAGCAAAGAATAACTTACCAGACATCAGTTGGATGAGAGATAAGTTCCACCTGCAGCTGTTGGAAGAACAAATATATCTTTCGGAGCGAACGTAAGCCGAGTCGCCTCCCGCTGTTTGCCCCTAATTAACAAATCATGGCTTTTCCTGAAGGCAATTACTGCTTGCAGGTGGTAATTAACTGAGGACGGGTTATAACATGTATTCTTAATTAGACCCCTCGAACGTGCTCGAAAGAAAAATCAGTAGGAACTTGTTTGAGATATTTCTTTGATTTCCGTCTTCACTAATTAGGGTTAGAAAGCGCATAAATTGAGGTTCTATGGAATTTTTATGATTAGGTAATATTTTAAATGCATCTTTCGGCTAGTAAATATGAAATGTCAGTCTTCAAGTAAAAATCAGTAGATACCCATTGGAAATTATTTTTATTTTTCTTGGTACAATATAAGGATCTTCGTTAGTTTCCAAGGAAATATATGCTGTAAGTAAATGAATTCCTTTTGGTGGTAGATTGATTAACTAAGATTTTTGTTGCTTGTAAGTTTATTTTAATTATATAAGTTTATTTTCATTGGTTTCAATCTCATGTACAGGTAACTAAGAGCTGTACTAGTATAAGTTTTACAGAACGAACTAAGGCTGATTTTTGCTTTAGTTCCGAATACCACATTTATTCTCATTCATACTGCCCTAAAATGAAAGACTGCAGTATCTGCAAAAATGCAAAACTGATAAAAATGGTAGATACTGCAGTTTTCCCTTGCCTTACTACTGATTTTGCAGATACTGCAAATGGGACCCCCGAAATAAAGCACTGAAGAATCATTCTGAAGCTGCAGTAACTTGTGTATTAGTGTTTCAAGAGGTGGCATATCTCAATTTCGAAAGTTTTGCAGATACTGCAGTTTTCCATTTTAGGCCAGTATAGCTCTGGACATTTTTATGTTAATACCTTAGAGGCCGGCGAAAGTGATTTCCTTCATCAGCTTTAAAACACTGTAATTATTCACTTAGGTCTTTACTGATCAATTTAGCCCAAAGATTTAATTTTCATTCTTAATAATTGATGCATTTATTTTTTTGTGAAATAATTTATACAGTTATTTATTGTATTTTTTTATTTATTTAATATCTTGTCAGTATGTTGAAATAGCTGTCAAACTACTTACAAATCTCTCAGAAATGTCTAAGCGTCCCTAAGTCTTCGATTTTTCTCTGCGTATTCAAAGAGACTTTTCCTACCTCTACATAATGCCGAAAGATAAGCTAATATTCAAAAGCATTCAGGTAATTAAATTATCTTAACAAAGCATTCGACCCTTTGTAAATATCGTGCTTTTAATTAACGTGATCCAACGCGGGTTATTTCACTGAAATTGGAGGAATATTGTCACAATATTGGAATTGGGGCGTTACACATGATTTATGATTTCCGATGATATGCCAGACTCAGTATTATATTAAATAAAGCGTCACAGACCCTTACATTATTTATGTTCGTTGGATTATTGGTATTATCAAATTTGGCAGACAGCATGTGTGCTTACACACGCTTTCATACAAAGGTAAATCCGTGCTTTCACACACATATGTGTGTGTGCTTGTTCCTTGAGATTTTCACAAACGTACAAACACATACACACTGATTGTTCCCTTCCCTGAGGACATGAGGGACATATGTTGTAAACACCCTTGTAAGCTTACCAGAATTCATACACACAGACACACACATATAATGTGTGTGTGTGTGTGTGTGTGTGTGTGTGTGTTTAGTAGTGTTAGTGCAGATGCTCTGGTTTCATGTGGTATTGCCTCAGTACTTAAGAAGTGAATAACCTTTAATTCAGCAACTTAAACTGTGAATATCTGGCTCTTTGAATCATAAGATATACAGGATGCAACCGTTTACACGCAGTGTTTTATGTGATACTTAAGTAACCTTGTTTTTTTTTATTCTTGTTTTCCTTAATACCAGTCTGATGACCACGGTAGCTGTTGCTATAAATTTCTCCCTCACAGTATGGACTGGCCTTGAAGCTGCATCACTGACGATAAATCTTGACCAAAATTTATCGGCACCTGTTGTCTCATACATTTCACCACAGGCGTCAAGGAACGGCATTAGGAAGTTTATTGCCAATTAAGGAAGAGAGATAGGAAGACGAAGGCTAAAATGAAGCAGTATGAAACACATAAGCAAGTGATAGGATAATTTTATTGGTGAAAATAATGTGTTAGTTAAAACTCTTCAATAGAGCAAGTTTTCAGTCCAGTTTTTAGGTCCATGGCATGTAACTGTCAATCATATCAGTAAGGCGAAGTGATACGATCATTTTATTGGTGAAAATAACGTATTCGTGAAAACGCTTCAATATAACAGTTTTCGTCCAGTTTTTGAGTCCGTGGCTTGCTGTCTGTATCCACGTGTTCGGTTGTTTGCATAAACATTGACAAGTAAAAACCATTCTCTTTGTTTTCTAAAAATAGATGTGTTTGCGTATTAGTATAATCATTAGTATTAGTAATTACATTTTTATTCATTTGTTAATTCATCTGTTTTTCCAACGACTGATTTCCTCTTTCTGTATTTACCTTTGCCTTCTGCAACTTCTTGCTAATGAACACCTTATTCTTTGGAAGCTTGAATTTCAAGACAGTGGCCCCTTTGGTGGGCTTGTTCCGTATGAACAGCGTTCATCTTCTGAATAATAATAATAATAAACATTGATAAACAATTTTTTTTACAAACAGGTGAATGACTACTTTCCTCAAAACCATGACATAATTTCGAGAAGATTCTTGTGTTATTCCTAGAAATTAATTTAAAGTTGCCGAGCCAAGGGTGCACTGTTTCACTTCACAACTGCGTGAATTTGTAGGCCCTACTGTCACGAATTTGAGCTACACATCTTATTGTGTAAACTTATAGCTCTCTCTCTCTCTCTCTCTCTCTCTCTCTCTCTCTCTCTCTCTCTCTCTCTCTCTCTCTCTGTACATGAGGCACATCTTAACTCTGCAATTTTAATTTATATACAGTCTCTCTCTCTCTCTCTCTCTCTCTCTCTCTCTCTCTCTCTCTCTCTCTCTCTCTCTCTCTTTTATTTTCCACATTAGACAGGCTTCGGAATAGGTGCAGTGTCAACATAAAGATATAGCATAAGTCTTTACTTTACTCAACTCTCATTAAAATGAATAAAAATTATTGTCTGTTGTCATATATTTCCCAAACGCCAATTTTAATAGTTCACTTCAGGTAATTCAAAAGTGAACTGAATTCCCCTTTTAAAAGAAAAGTTTAATATATGCTTCTTTCTAATACAGCAAAGGGACTTTTCCTCTCTCTCTCTCTCTCTCTCTCTCTCTCTCTCTCTCTCTCTCTCTCTCTCTCTCTCTCTCTCTCTCTCTGGCAGCAATGTTAGCCCGGAGAACTGAACAAATCAATCTGATTCGCGCATCAAAAGATTGCAGATGCTCGCTGCGACTTTCTTTCCCAATTCGTTTCGTCTGTTTCTCTCTCCTTTAAGCTGAGACCAGTCTCTCGTTCCCTTGTTTATTTCACACGTCCTCTCTATTATCAAGTCTTACTTTTCTTTAATTTCAAGGTTTGGCACCATTCCAAGCTGTCTCTCTCTCTCTCTCTCTCTCTCTGTGTGTGTGTGTGTGTGTGTGTGTGTGTGCATGAGGTATATCTCTACCCTGCCATTTTATTTCATGTACAGATTTCCTTCTCTCTCTCTCTCTCTCTCTCTCTCTCTCTCTCTCTCTCTCTCTCTCTCTCTCTCTCTCTCTCTCTCCCCTGCCATTTTAATTCATATGCAGATTTATTTCTCTGTTGGCTTAAATTGACAGAATCTGTATTCCGTCATGGTATTAATTCCTTTTGATATATATATATATATATATATATATATATATATATATATATATATATATATATATATATATATATATATATTGCCATTTCATTTTTCACTTTTCATTTTTCACTTAAGTTATTGCATGAGATGACCTTAACAACAAGAGAGACATTACTTCTTTGCTGTCGTTGATCAGTTAATCCGAAAAGTCAGAGAATGATGATGATTTGTCCAAGATTGGTCGGGGCTTTCAGGTGATTTTGGTCTTCGTGCAGATTGAATAGTAATTTAGAACGCTAAGACAGAAACGCAGTTATGACAGAGGAATATTTATGTACTAACCAATTTCAAGAGGTTGTTGATAGCTTGCCATACTTTTGTTTTTTTTTTTAATTTCCGTCAAGAAAAAGTAGATTCAACCATTTTTTTTAAAGGGAAGATAAAATAAGTAGATTCTCAATTATCACTCGTTGGTGAATAAATACTCAAGTTATTCTTTTTAAATTTCATCAAGAGTAAGTGGATTCAACCTTTTTTAAAGGGAAAGATATAAACAGAACAGGTGCTAATAAATATCTCTGGGATGAATAAATACTCAAGTTATTGTACAAGTGACAAAGACTGGGAAATCTCAGGCTGTATTAATATATGTATATTTATTTGTTTCATTTTACAGGTAACATTGCTCCATGAACTGTAAGGATCTCGTTTCTAAAGACACCGATACTTAATAATCATTAGTTGAAAAGGGTATTACCACCTGTGAAAAGGGTATTACCACCTGTGAAACTGCTAATCTTCCTTTAAGGTATGTTGTCCCTTCTTTGAAGTTTAGGTTAAAGGTTAAAGTCCTCCTGGGGGCTGGTACCTATTTTCTTACTAATCCTCTCGAGTTTTGAGACCGTTAGGTTGGCGGACCACCGGGTTTATGCAATGGCACCATCCCCAAGCCACCAGTGAGCAGCGGGATTTGAACCCCGGTCCTCTCGACTGGTAGGCAAGAACCTTACTACCGGTTGTGATTTAAAGGTGAAGTTCAAAATTTTAGGTTTTTCTTACGAAATGACGACCTACTTAACTAAACGGTCATAGATTTCCATTACATTAAGAAAATTCGATGCCTGTATGTGAAGAGAGAAATAATAATGATAGCACAAATGCGACTGTTTTTAACATACTTTTTGTATGATTTTCTTGTTATGCTTGCGCGATATACTGTAGATATTAATTTTGGTTAGAGAGTGATTGTCTTAGATTGAGTAATGAAACTTACATTCTTCAGAGACGTTAATATATATATATATATATATATATATATATATATATATATATATATATATATATATATATATATATATATATATATATATATATATATATATATACTGTATGTGCGTGTGTGTTGATAAGTCAAAAAAGCTAAGATCTTGTAAATATATGTGTGGAATATCACATGCAATGCTTTCGCACGTTCTGTTCCAAAAATGTGCACTTATCTAAAATCCCAGCAGGACAATGCCACAACTTTCTTCAATACTGTCGTAAAGTGTCCGTGAAATCGCATCACCAATAAATCCGTGCCTGAATGTATTGACGATGTATATCTCCATTGTATCTTCACAGGATTCGTGGCTGTTACTGTGTCATTGATATTTGTGTTGACATTAATAAAGCCCTTTTGATGAATTTATTAAGGGAGAAGAGTGTGAAGACAAAATCTGAATGAAACAAAGGAGAGGCTTGATACTGAATATGAGCAAGTTTAGACATGATAAGAATTTATCCACATACGGAAATTGATCAGTAAAAGAAAAATTGCGGAGTTCTTGAACAGACATTTTGCAGTCACTACTTGTGTCTAGGACCTGTATTGTGTGTGCCTTTGAGCGAGCTTGCAGGCGTGTGTACAAGCAATAAACATTAAAAACTGGGAAGGCTTTTGAGAAAACGTTGAAAGAGTATTTTCGTTCAGACCACGACCCGGTCCTTAGGAAATTCCGTTGCGATTCGCTGAAATTGGTTTAAAGCTGTTGTTTCCCGGGCACTAATTCGCTCCAGAAATGCCTGAATTTCTGAAGCCCAAATTCAAGAGTTTGTACAGAGCAATTCTTTGAGCTGTTCCGTTGTCGGTATTTGAAAAGAAGATTAGGACTCCTATTTTTATTTGTATATAATGCAGATTACCAAAATGGTAGTTTCGTCATTGTTGATATATTATATGCAACATGTATGATTCGTCTTTCTTTTAAAACAGGAAATAAATAAATAAATAAATAAATAAATAGATAAATAAATAAATAAATTTGGGTTACTTCTTGCCCAAAAGAGAAATATTTTCCCCTGTTCTTTACGTAGAAAAAATTATTTTCCTTTTTCTAACATGAAAATATTACTTTCCATTTCATAACAAGAAAAAACTATTTTCCTTTTTCTAACAGGAAAAATTATTTTTTTCTTTTTTTCTAACAGGAAGAAATCATTTTTCTTCTTCAAATAGGAAAAAAGTATTTTCCCTTCCCCTGGCGGAAACAAAGGATACTTGTTTCTTTTACTGCCAAAAGAAATTCTTTAATATTTTCCTTCTGGAAGGAAGAAAGTTTTCCTTCTACTTCTGCCCGGAAATTTTTTCTTTTCCTGTCAGGAAAAAATCCCGTCATTTATATGAAAGAAATTATTTTATTTCCCGGCAGAAAAATTTTATTGAGCTTGAAAAAAAGAGTACCCATCTGTTTTGGGAAGGAAGGAGATATTTTTCCTTACTTCTGGCAGGAAAAAATTATTTTCCTTCTTTTTCTTCTTTATCTGGCAGGAAAAATATATTTTTCCTTGCTTTTGGCAGGAGATTAATGAACTTTCCTTCCTTTCTTGGCGGGAAAAAATTATTTTCCCTTCATCTTCTTAAGGGAGAAAAAATGGATTTTTCCATCTTCTGGCACAAAAAAAATAAATATTTAATTCCTTAGAAGAAATAATTTTCCTTTTTCTTCTGCCAGAAAAAGGTTTCTAGCAGGAAAAAGTTTTTTCATCGTGGAAAAGTAAAGTATTTCCCTTCTTTTTCTTGCAGGCAAAAGATATTTCTCCTTACGTCTGGAAGGAAAATAATGAACTTTCCTTCTTCCTCAGGCAGGAAAAGATATTTTTTCTTAATTCTGGCAGGAAAATAATGGACTTTCCTTCTTCTTCAGGCAGGAAAAAAATTGATTTTTCTATCTTCTGGCACAAAAGAAATGTTTTTCATGTCATAGCCCCCCAATTTTTTTTTTATATTTCTTGAGAAAAAGCCCCCAAATTTTTTTCCCAAAATTTTCTTCTGAAAAAAAAAAGAGAGATTTGTACTTCTTCCAGCAGGAATAGCAAAAAAAAAAATTTTTGTTTCCAATTTTCTTATGAAAAAAAAGAAAGATTTGTACTTCTTCCAGCAGGATTAGCAAAAAACAATTTTTTTAAAATTTCCTTCTAACAAAAGAAAAAAATGTACTTCTTCCAGCAGGAATAGCAAAAAAAAAAAAATTTTTTTTTTTCAAATTTTCTCTGAAAAAAAAAAAATTGTACTTCTTCCAGCAGGAAAATCTTCAAGCAGGAATATTAGCGAGGCGAACCGAACAGATCAAACTGAATTACGGATCAAAAGAGTGTGGAAGCAGACCGCTCAATTCTCTTTCTGTTTCCCTTCCTTGCTCATTCGGTGTCTCCTGATTCTGTCTTTATTTTCGATTCTTACTTACTACTGTGTTTGGGAATAGTTTTCGTTTTTTTTTTTTATTTACCTTTTCTTGTCATCCTTGTGAAGGTCGTTGTTCTTAACTTGTACCTTAAATCATATATTTTTCGTTTTTTTTTTTTTTTGGGGTTGCAACGAAACTCCGATTGAAGGGTTTCTGTTAAATTGTAACGCAGATTTTACTGTATTTCTTCTTAGTTTGCCATTTTGATTATTTTTCTTTTATTTACTTAGATATCCATTTTTCTTTATTTACTTATACGAGTATATCCATTTTTCATATGATTTCCTTTAATTTGTTGTTTCTCTTGCTGATTAACACGAAGAACAACGTGTAATATTGCATGACCATTTTAAAATCTCAAAACAATCGAGTAACTAATGTATAAAGTAAGTATAGCTTAGTATAATTGATATAACTACAATATAAGGGTTTTATTACCTGTCAGTCACCAGGCTAAGTACCGGGTAATTATAAAATCAATAATTGACTGCAACTCTGGATAAAAGGTGTTTCTTGTTTATATAACAGAAGAATTTTCACTTCCCTGTAACAGAATTCTCAACAATAAATCTGTCTCTGGGATATACTGAATAGTTCGTTACAAAGCCCGATTTCGTTATTAAGATTCGCTACATACCTTACAATTCCCGGATATTTATTCAATTAGGGACCGGGGATTAAGGTTTTATTCGTTATAAACCTGACTCCGTTATAGGCCTGTACCTTATAATCGAACTGCTAATTATATATATATATATATATATATATATATATATATATATATATATATATATATATATATATATATATATATATATATATATATATATATATATATATATATATATATATAATTAGCAGCGTTCCTTCGGCCCGTAGCTGTAACCCCTTTCATTCCTTTTACTGTACCTACGTTCATATTCTCTTTCCATCTGACTTTCCACCCTCTCCTAACAATTGTTTCATAGTGTAACTGCGAGGTTTTCCTCCTGTTACACCTTTCAAACCTTTTTACTCTCAGTTTCTCTTTCAGCGCTGAATGGCCTCGTAAGTCCCAGTGCTTGACCTCTGGGCTAAATATTCCGTTCCATTCCTTTGCGTTCGGTACCTTCTGTGGTATCTTTTTTGGTGTACATGGTCCACCGAGTGATTGTTACCACATTAGTTTCTTAGACTAATGCTATTTGTTCTTTCATTCAAAACGGAAATGTTATCGGGCATATCTTTTGATTGTGAATATTCAGATCGGAGTAGTTAACCGTATTGTGAAGATTAATTATGTACCTTGGTTTGTAATAAATCTTCACAATACGGCACCTTTCTGCGTTATTATCATGCTTGTAATTAACGTTACCGGTACCATCTTTGAAAACCTCCTCCTGTAATTTTCCTTCGATTATTACAACTATAATAATACAAAATAAAAGCGGTTGATTTCGGCATTTGACGTCAAACCATTCAGTGGTGTATTTGTTTCCATCTAAACATTCTCAATAGAATTCGGTCGATATATATCTCGCCTTTAAATGTATTCTGCCTCTCGCGTGCGGAACACACATTCTATGTTTCACGTCGCATTTCATTCAGTTAAAATGTCGTGAATGCTCTCTCACCCCTAACATTCACGTGTACCGGTGCTTTCCATGGAAATTCCCCCTTCGAAATTATTCTAAGTCAAGGGAGGAACTTTTGTGGCAAAACTGTGAGTCATTCTGCTATGATCCTCAGAGACTTCGAATTAGCGTCAAAAACTGACAAGAGACAGCGTGCTTCCTAATTCCTGAGTTAATGATATGTTCTTCGGGTTAAGTTTATTCGTGTACTAGCACCGCAAAGACCATCAAATGTGATGCTGTGTTAATTTCATTTATCTATTAGCTTCCCACCGGCTACCAAAAGTGATGCTGTACTTGCCTCATGTTTTTTTTTTTACTTCCTGTTGTTTTTGCCCCGCCCCCTGTTTTTTTTACCTCCTGTTTTTTACCCTCTGTTTTTTTACCCCGTTATTTTTACCCCTCCCCCTTTTTTTACCCATCTGTTAATTTTTACCCGTTATTTTTTACCCCTTAGTATTTTTTACCCCATTTTTTTACTCCCTGTTATTGTTTTTAACCCCCTTTTTTTACCCCCTATTATATTTTACCCCATGTTATTTTTACCCCGTTATTTTTTACCCCGTTATTTTTACCCTTGTTATTTTTTACCCCCTGTTATTTTTTACCCCATGTTATTTTTTTACCCCATGTTATTTTTTTTACCCCCGTTATGTATTTGCCCCCTGTTATTTTTTACTCACTTTTTCGCCCCTTGTTGTTTTTACCCTGTTGTTTTTACCCCATGTTCTTTTTACAGGGTTAATTTTTACCCCCCTGTTATTTTTACCCCCTGCTTTTATCCCTTTTTTACCCCCTGTTTTTTTTACTTCCTTTTTTAACCCCTGTTAATTTTTACCCCCTGTTATTTGTAACCCCCGTTTTTTTTACCTCCTATTTTTTTACCCCCTTTTTTTTACCCCGTTTTTTACCCTCCTGTTAATTTTTACCCCCTGCTTTTCTCACCCCCTTTTTTACCCCTGTTATTTTTACCCATTTTTTTACCCCGTGTTTTTTTACTCCTGTTATTTTCACCCCCTGTTTTTTACCCCTGTTATTTTTACCCCCTGTTATTTTTACCAATTTTTTACCCCCTGTTGTTTTACCCCTGTTATTTTTACCCTTGTTTTTTATTCCCTGTTAATTTTTACCCCCTTTTTTACCCCTTTTTTTATTCCCTGTTTTTTAACCCCTGTTAACTTTTACCCTCTGTTTTTTACCCCCTTGTTAACTTTTACCCCCTGTTTTTATCCCCTTTTAACTTTTACCCCCTGTTAGCTTTTACCCCCTGTTTTTTTGCCCCTTGTTTTTTACTCCCCTGTTGACTTTTACCCCCTGTTTTTTAACCCCTGTTATTTTTACCCCTGTTATTTTTACCCCCTGTTTTTTTAACCCCTGTTTTCTTACCCCCTGTTATTTTTACCCCCTTTTTTTAACCATTGTTTTATTACCCCGTTATTTTTACCTCTTATTACCGTTATTTTTACCTCTTATTATTTTTACCTCCGGTTTTTTAACCCCTGTTTTCTTACCCCCAGTTTTTTTACCCCTTGGTAATTTTTGCCTCCTTTTTTTTACCCCCTTTTCTTACCTTTTTTTTACTCCGTTATTTACCCCGTTTTTTTACGCCAATAATTTTTACCACCTTTTTTACCCCGTGTGTTTTTAACCCCCTGTTAATTTTTACCCCATTGTTTCCCCCCCCCCTTGTTTTTTTACCTCTTGTTAATTTTTACCCCCTGTTATTTTTACCCCTATTTTTACCCCCCGATTTTTTAACCCCCTGTTATTTTTACCTTCTATTGTTTTCCCCTGTTATTTTTCCCCCTGGTATTTTACCCCCTGTTATTTTTTACCTTGTTCTTTTTTTGCCACCTGTTATTTTTTTACTCCCTATTATTTTTTACCCCCTGAAAAAGGCCGAATTACGACGTGTAAAACTGCATTCCACATCACAACTGGAGATTTACAAATACTTTTTTTTATTCATGTTCAGACATAGATTATTTTAACGTGAATATCATTTTGGTATGCAGGTGTAAGAAAAAGTTCATTGAAAGAAGACGGCCCTGTAACAAGGCTATAATATCGAGAATTAAAAACCACTGTAGTGTTAAAAATATTTATGTACAAAGTTAAAAACGAAAAGGAGAGACTTTCAGATAGTACGTATCCCTCATCAGTCCTACTGTTTATTGTGACGCACAGACATCACAAATTATTTTGAACGTATAAAATGCGTTCTTAATAGCATGTGCAACAGTATTGTACCAAATGGTAGAAGCGACGTCAGTTGTAATTGAGATTTCTCTCAGAAATGTATAAAACCGGCTGAACACAGCAGCAGAATCCCAATTCTGAGAATAAATCTTACGTTTTAGATAAATGTAAGGAAAAGTAAAAAAGGAACCTGAAAATTCAGGCGCTCAAGTTATTTCATAATATTTTTTAAGGAATGGCAAAGGCCGTGCAAAAAATGGTAGAAGAAAGGTTTAACTTAAACAAAGGATTCGGTGAAAGGCGAAAGGTATAAATTAAACAGAGAATTCCCTTTCGCCGCGTTTTAATTTTCCGTCTTTTACTACGAGTATTTTATCTTCGTTGCGCTGTTAGTGTTCGTGACACTTTTATATATGGCAATGATTTTGTATTATTCATAGTGCTGTTTGTGGGCCAGTTATAGCCTAGTGAAAAATGTAGTCTGGTGCCCATAGATTTTCCGCAAACTTATTTAATGGATCAAAATAAGAGAGACCATCTGTAGCCAATCGTCGTCGTCATCATCATCATCATCATCTGTCACTATCGATAAAGCCATCATCATCATCATCCAAACAACCCTCAAGTCTCATAGGTTTTCACTATCTATCCTCTGTTATTGTTAGTATTATTGGTATTACTTCATTATAATAATTATTGTTATGGTTGTCACTGTTACGGTTTTTGTTGGTGTTGCTGTTTGTAATATTATCATATGTTCAGATAGTGTGATTAAACAGTATATTTTGAGCAGTGGGACGTGAGATCGTAAAGTACTTTATTTATCGTTGCTATTCAACAAATATATTAGTGGCACGTTTCTCTTTCAGGTATACTGACTTTTGTTGGCCGTACTTGTGTTGAGAGTATGTTACCTACAATGTGGTCGTTAGTGCAAATGGGCTCTTGTTTCCAAAGTCTAAGGAGATCTAATGCCGGCTGGGTTCATTCGTGTCGATTATTTTCTCACGAATTGGAGTTCTTAACTGCGATTTTCGACACATACTTAAAATCGAATTTTTATTTATTTCGTTTTCATGTATATATATTTATATATATGTATATATATATATATATATATATATATATATATATATATATATATATATATATATATATATATAATATATCGGTCTTTCATAGATATGTCAATTTAAAAAAAGCCATGTGTTTTGAAATTAAGTAGCTCATGATGAAAATTGAAACTAATCTTTTTAGTGGGCTTTTCTCTACCGACGTTACTGAAGTCGGGTAAAAACGTCACATTGATCGTCTTCTATATTTGATTTTTATAACTAAAAGTTTTTATACTTAAACAACCTCAAGATGCATCTCTCACCTTTCAAAATCGTTGATCAAGGTTAGGTTTAAGGATCAGTATCCATAGAATATATATATATATATATATATATATATATATATATATATATATATATATATATATATATATATATATATATATATATATATATATATATATACACGTTTTTAAAAATCTTTTAACAACATATATATATATATATATATATATATATATATATATGTATGTATATATATTAGATTATTTTTTGGGGTGTGTGTGTTTGTGTGTGTGTGTGTGTGTGTGTGTGTGTGTGTGTGTGTGTGTATGTGTGTGTGTGTGTGTGAACGACCGGGAGAGAGAGAGCAACCGAGTTACCCGCCGACGCCGGTAGGTGAATAAAACACAGCTAATTTAAAATATTTTATTCATTATTTTTTATCACCGATATGGAAACTAGGTGTGTCATTGAAACAATATTAGAGAAACCTCAGACTGGATCATTTTATGTAAATTTGAAAGTTCTTGGATGAAAGTAATAATTAATGATGTATGTTTCAGAAACATATATTAAATGTCTGTTAATTACAATTACTGTTTTCTTAATTGTGTTGATTATTGATTTTTAGTAAATTTTTAAATGTTTCGTGGCGGGTTGATTGAGGGTGGAGACGCCATACCGTAGGCGTGAAACATTTATCCCTTACTCTCAAATGATCATGACAAGGAATGTTCGCATTTTTTTAATGTAATATATGGATCATTTTGTTGTTGAACTTGTTTATTGGTTGTAAAATTAAAGATTTACTGAGAAATTATAAACTATTTACCTGAATATATTGAAGAAATAAGGTGATTCACTGAGCAGAAACATTAGTGGTCAGAAGATTTATGACGTCATCAAGTCGTGCCGATGGAGACCTCGGAGAATCCTTCCTCGGCTCCAGAATCCCCAGGAATGACTCCGGCGTATGAAGGTTCTAACTCCCTTATTTGACAATATCATTTCGCCAAATCTGCTTTTGTTTTACACATTTGCTTCTGTATATAAGCTGATTAGTTTACAATATCTTAATAAATCTTCATCTCTATAACAATGAACCATTTCAACATGAAAATTATTTTTGTTACAGTTACAAATACAGAGGAATATTCCGTTCATGGCTAAGGGATAATTTTGTTCACAGTATAGTGCCTACATCCTAAACCAAGCCACCAATGGACCTTTAAAAATTCACTAAAAATCAGTTATCAGCAAAATTAAAACAATAGTAATTTCACTTAAGAAAAACTTAATATGTGTTTCCGAAACATTTATCACAAATTACTACCTTTAGCTAATATCTGAAAAATTTACATAAAATGGTCCAAGCTGTGGTATCTGTAATATTATTTCAATGAGATATCTAATTTACCTGTCGGTGTTAAAAAACAATGATTAAAATATTTTAAATTTACTGGTGTTTCATTTCACCTACCGGGCGTCGGTTTCTCTCTCTCTCGCGCGCGTGGTCACACAAACAAACACACACACACACACACACACACACACACACACACACACACACACACACCAAAAAGAATATAATGCAATATATATATGTATGTATGTATGTAGGTGTGTGTGTGGTTTAAAGTTTTATATATATATATATATATATATATATATATATATATATATATATATATATATATATATATATATATATATATTGATGAACCACAGTCAGTTCTACAGGTTCTAAAATAAAAACAAATAGAATGGGACTGGCAGGACCAGTGAACCACGGAGGAGGGCGCTTGAACAGAACCACGAAAGTCACCTTAATACTAATTTATTACATAATGTAATATACGTATTTACAAATGAGTTCAGGTTTGGCAAATAATCACATCAATAATGAATTAACCAATAAGTCAGAGTCAGTTCAGTAAATTCAAAATATAACAAAATGTGGCTATTTAAGTTACTCAAACAAAAATCAGTAGCACCAATAACAATGAACAGCAGTGAATATTATTTTAACTTGAACCAAAGTATTAACACTAATCAATGAACACTTGAGCTACATCAAAATAAACTTACACGCAGCATAAACAATATCATAAATAATGAGCAGACAGCATAAACAATCAGCTTACATCATAAATGATAAACAAGTAATACAACCATAGCAAACAGGCAGCATAGACAATCATACTGTAATAAGCAGCATAAACAATAGTAAACAGACAGCATAAACAATTATACAATAATAAACCAGCAGCAAAAATAAACAGTCACGCTGCACCAAAACTGCATGACTCCGGCTAGCATCACACAATAAAGAAAAACGCAGTCTCCTTAGAGATGACACGACAGATCCAGCTGTCGAAAAGGATGAATCCAATCAGACCTATCTCTGTGAAAACATCGAAGCGGCCACCAACTGCAAACTGGAACACAGCCATCACACGGACGATCATGGTGGAATCATCGAGACAACTTGTCTGCTGTCGAACTGGAACTATTCTGGTCCACAGATGACTATGGTTTAGCCATCCTACCATTACCACAGCCAAGAGGTAAGATGCCTGCTGTAAAATCCTTACTGCTATGCTGCACGAAACTTAACTGCCATTCTAAACCCGACTACTGCTGCTCTGAACCAGACGTGACGCCAGATAACCCACAATTAATCAATCAATCAATCTGAACCAGACTGGCTGCCATCCCAAACCTGGCTGTCGCTGCCAAAGCGAAGGCGACAGACGTCAACTCTCCACAAACAAAAACACCACTGTGCAAGGAGCGCACAAGGAAATGATCGTAGAACGGTCGTTCTAAAAACAAAACAACCTCTAAACCTTACAATATATATATATATATATATATATATATATATATATATATATATATATATATATATATATATATATATATATATATATATATATATATATATATATATATATATAATGCATGTATCTAGGTGTGTGGTTTAAAGATTTATATATTATACAGGGTAAAGAAAGTCTTCAAAAGAAAAATGGCTCTTTACATATGTGTTAAAGGGTGTAATTGCACATTATATATATATATATATATATATATATATATATATATATATATATATATATATATATATATATATATATATATATACATATATATATATATATATAAATATATACAAATATATATGCATATATGTATAAATATACAGAGTATTATATATATATATATATATATATATATATATATATATATATATATATATATATATATATATATATATGTATATATATATATATATATATATATATATACACAAATTGAAATTGAGCTTTCTAAGAAATGTGTATATATATATGTGTGTATATATATATATATATATGTATGTATGTATGTATGTATATATATATATATATATATATATATATATATATATATATATATATATATATATATATATCATTTTGATTCTGTAAATATCAAAAATGCATTTTTCATTAAGCCAAACAATTAATGAAGATAAGGATAATAAAGTTGTTGATGGAATTATCGTGGAAAAAAGATAAAAAAAAAAAGCATTAATAGAGGAAGAAGGAGAACTAAATCAAGACTAACACGGAAATCTATAGCATAAGCTTAGCATTTCAAAATGGGAAATATTGCGAAAGTACTTGAGAGAACCTTTTGGTTCATTTTTTCTATATTTTCCTAAAGCCTAATATTCATGCTCAGAATAAGGGTACAGCTACTCTATCTGGCTGATAGTATTACTGATATGTTCAAAAATGAATTTTACAAATTATTTTTTGCAGAAACGCTATCGCGTCTTTCTGTTATTCAGTGAGATCCAATAACAAGTAATATCTCTTCCACCATTAGGTATAACGATGTTGCTTGTGCAATTAAGAACGCACTTTTATGAGCGTGTTTTAAAATTTTAGCTAGATGTACGTGTATTACAAAGTGTATTTCAGAGCTATCCTCACTTTAAAATATTCTCTATATGAATATGAATTATTAATGAAATATTCTTGAAACTGGAGTCGTGGTAAGGAACGCAGTTTTGGCGCGTCATAGTAAGTTCCTTTCAGATTTTGACTGTAGCAGTGCTAAATGCTACATCATTTTTGCTTTTCAGATTTTGGCTGTAGCAGTACTGAGTGCTACATCATTTTTACTATTCGTAACGAAGATAATACATAAATGAAATTAGCGTAAATAAAATTAACATGAAAAGCATGTTAATAAGTCAGGGATTAGGATGCAAGCTTCTACTTTATTCTGTCCGCACTTTTTCTGTCCGCCCTCAGATCTTGAAACTACTGAGGCTAGAGGGCTGCAAATTTGTATGTTGATCCTCCACCATCCAATCATCAAACATACTAAATTGCAGCCCTCTAGCCTCAGTAGTTTTATTTTATTTAAGTTTATAGTTAGCTATAATCGTGCTTCTGGCAAGAGATATAATAGGCCACCACCGGGCCGTGGTTAAAGTTTCATGGGTCGCGGCTCATACAGGATTATGCCGAGGCCACCGAAGATGGATTTATACGCTGTAGCAGCTGTACCGACAACTCGATTGCGCCGAAGAAACTTCGGCGCGTTTTTCACTTATTTGAAATCAGTCTCCGAGTACGAGAACCGAATTATTTTCGCTCTCGTCGCAAAAGTTCCTCCGTTTGCTTTGAATGATTCCGAGAGGATGATAATTTCCATGGAAAGCAGCAGTACGCGTGGATGTCGGGGTGACAGAAAATTCAACGCATTTTAACTGAGTAGAATACGACGTGAAATTGAATGAGAGAATGTGTGCTCCGCAAGCGAGAGGTGGACAGTATTTAAATAGTAAAGGCGTTTATCCATCGAATTCTATTTTGATTCTGTTTAGGTGGCAAGAAAGGTAATGTTAAATGCCTTGACGTGAAACGGCGAAATAATGCCCCTTCATTTTGTGTGATTACAGCCGCAATATTCGAAGAATTCAGTCACTGTATTTTTAAAACTTTTTCCCAAAAACCACAGGCGATGCATTTTCTACGAAAGGAATTAGAGGAATGTCGTTAATGGAGATTATGATGAAAAGAACGATACTGATATGATAAAGATTTAGTCTGTGCTAAAATGGAAGTCAATTGTTTGCCACCATGTGAAAAGTTATAATTAGTAATATTTTCGTCTCTAGCTGGAAAATATTATCAGCTGGCACAACGAATATTTTAACTAAAACTCGTGAAACTGTGTACCATAAAAGGTAAAACATTTAAGATGGTGGATTTTAATGCAGCCTTGGGTCCTTTGCTTTTCTTTGAATCGCTTAATCAAGATAAAATGCCCTTGGAAAACCTGGGGATTAGCCAGTAAAAATCTGACTGCATTTCCTTTTATGATGTTTTTTAAATGATATTTTTGTGAAACGGAAACTTTTGTCTGTTATAAGACATCCTATTTTTGAAATATGGTTTCCATACTTTTTATGCTATCGAAGAGCAAAATACTGAAGGGTGTTTTTAGGACTCCTGCATGGGAATTTTTCGTTCAGTTTTTAGTACAGAAAAGGAAGATTTTCTGTTTATTTTAATTCTTAATACTTCGGTTTCCATATGAATTTTACACCTCCTAGTAGGGGAATTAAATACTTCAGTTTGATGATGAACACCAGTAAGAGCTTGAAAGTCCAAGCTCCATTTATTACAGTGTTGAAATGTTGCATACTATGCACTCAGTTGCCTTTTTCAGACCTTTCGTATTTCTGATTGTTTAAAGTGTTGTAAGCGGTCCATGACGTTTTCAGGTAGCAATGATTTTTTCAGACAGAAATATCATTCAAATTCAGCGATTTGTAATGATGCTTGTGATGTTTTCATTGATTCGTGGAGACAGCAGTGGTATTTTCAGACAGCATGACATTTTCGGACGGTAGTGCCATTTTCAGACAGGGATGACATTTTCAGACAGCATTGACATTTTCAGATGGTAGTGACATTTTCAGACAGCATTGACATTTTCAGACTGCAGTGTCATTATTAGACAGGAATGACATTTTTAGACAGCATTGACATTTTCGGACAGCATCGACATTTTCAGACAGTAGTGACATTTTCAGAAAAGAATGGCATTTTCAGACAGCATTGACATTTTCAGACAGCATTGACATTTTCAGACAGCAGTGACATTATCAGACGGCAGTGACATTTTCCGACAGCAGTGGCATTTTCAGACAGGAATGACATTTTCAGACAATAGCGACATTTTCAAACAGCATTGACATTTTCAAACAGGACTGACATTTTCAGATGGCAGGGACATTTTCAAACAGGACTGACATTTTCAGACAGCAGTGACATTTTCAGATATCAGCACAACTCCATCGGCTTGAAATATGACACCCGACGCTCTGAGTCATCCAATTTCCAGACTTTCAATATAAACCTAATGGTTTAAAATGCAGCAGGTGTCGTTTTCGCCCGCCCATCGTCAGACGTCAGTATTAATCTAAATGCCACACGAGAATATTGCCATAAATTTCTCTTCACTGCATGGAATTGTATTAGCTATAAATCTCCACCGGAATATGTCGGCAGCTGGTGTCTCATAGGTTTCCCTGCTGGAATAAAGGAGCGGTGCTAATTCGTTTCATTTCTTGTTTAGTTAGCAGAAAATGAAGAAATACATAGATAAATGAAAAATGTGTCTCGTAACATCCCAGGTGAAATAAAGGATGAGTGCTAATGCGTTTTATTTCATGCTTAGTTAGCAGTAAATAAATAAATAGATAAGTAAAAAAGGTGTCTCATAGATTTTCCAGCTGAAATAAAGGAGCGGTGTTAATTCGTTAGCAGAAAATATATAAATAAATAAGTAGGCAAATAAAAAGGTGTCTCAAAGGTTTCCCTGCTGGAATTAAAGGAGAAGTGCTCATTCGTATATTTCTTGCTTAATTAGCAGAAAATATATCAATAAATAAATAGATAAGTAAAAAGGAGTCTCGAAGATTTCCCAGCTGGGATAAAGGAGAAGTGCTAATTCGTTTGTTTCTTGTTTAGTTAGCAGAAAATAAATAAATAGATAAACATAAAGGATTACACTCAGAGAAGAAAATAGACTCTTTGGAAATAGAAAGTGATTTGATTTAGACATTTTAATGATGTTAACATCATTCGGAAAGTTTGTGTTATTCAATAAGTGAAAAAACAGAAATGCTCAAACGGATTTTTGTCTACTTATGCAAAACAGTTTGTTGTCGGAGCGTGTGTGTGTCCACTTGTTTGTAAACATTTCACAATCAAAATCTGATAGTACAGATTATGAAATTGACGAATGACTTTTCTTGCTAATTTCAAGATCTAATCCTCAAAAAAAAAACCCGATGGAATTTGAAAAAACTTGTAATGATGTTGTAACATTTTATTCTATAACATAAACCAGAAACTTAACTACATTGATGCAAAGCATTGCTCTCTCTCTCTCTCTCTCTCTCTCTCTCTCTCTCTCTCTCTCTCTCTCTCTCTCTCTCTCTCAAATATTCTCAAAGAACAAATTTTCCAATTTCCCAGCTCTCTCTCTCTCTCTCTCTCTCTCTCTCTCTCTCTCTCTCTCTCTCTCTCTCTCTCTCTCTCACACATAAATATATATATATTATATACAATACTCTAAAGTAACAAACCTTGTCACCTTTAAAGGATCTCCTTATCTCCTTACAGTAATATGATTCCCTTTGATCCTGTCTTCCCCACTCTCTGCCATTTAGGACTCCTTAATCCTATGAAAGGACGACCTCCGACTGTAATTGACTCTGACGGTCCTTCCACACAGATCCAGAAATCCAGGCCTTCGTGGCTGTCATGGTACTCGTTGCTTGTCGCATAACAGGTTTCTTATCGTCCTTTAACACTGTTAGGAAATGAACGTCCTTTATATTCCGGACTTAATGATTGATTGATTGATTTATGGTTACGAAAACTGGCGTCACAACACGAAGGTTATTGACGCCGTTTTGCATACAAGGAACAACAAGTAAATAATGCGCCGAAGTCTCTTCGGCGCAGTCGAGTTTTCTGTACAGCGTATAATGCTGTATTAAACTCTAAGCCACGGCCCATGAAATTCATCCGCGGCCCATGAAACTTTCACCCACCACCTAGTGGTGGCCTGTGTTGCTGGCACCTATAGAAGTGCCAGACGCACTGTTTTGGCTAACTTTAACTTTAATCAAAATAAAAACTACTCAGGCTAGAGGGCTGCAATTTGGTATGTTTGATGATTGGAGGGTGGATGATCAACATACCAATTTGCAGCCCTCTAGCCTCAGTGGTTTTTAAGATCTAAGGGAGGACAGGAAAAGTGCAGACGGACAGAGTCAAATAGCCATCTCATTAGTTTTCTTTTACAGAAAACTAACAACCTAGGTCAGTTATACAGTTTGTAAATAGTGCAACCATTTCTTCCTAATGCAAGTTTTATGAATAAAACATCCACTGTTTTTTAAGGAATGTGAAATTGTGATTTTATATGAAGTCACTGTACTTCTTAATTACCTGTAAGATATCTTCACCTTCTGTGACCGACACATACGTACAACATATACAGGTATATGTATATATGTATATATATATATATATATATATATATATATATATATATATATATATATATATATATATATATATATATACATGCGTACGTATATTAATGTAGAAGGAGATGGTTTTAATAAAATGAAAGATAGAGTATTTTCCTTGTCTCTAGTCTAGACAATGCCAAAGAAGAGAGTATATCATATTTAAACTGAAAATGAACTCGTCCCATGTTTCTGAAGCTAGGATACACCCGTACAACCATTATTATTCTGAAAGCGTTCCTTTCTTCCTTAGGACTTCAAACGGAATATCTTCCGCATTTCGTGAAAGGAATATTTGATAACGTTCCTAGTTTCATATACCATATATTTTACTTACAGTGAATGCAGGCTTTCACATGAAAATTATTTAAAGGGATTTTTAGAGCTATTATAATGACAGGTCTTTTACCAAACATAGA
>NC_089758.1:24316733-24319233 GCF_040412425.1 Macrobrachium rosenbergii
CTGAGTTAAGATTAAACAAAAATAAATTCTCTAATATTTGTTACATTCAGAGCGGTGACGAATCAAAAACAGTTTTAAAATGATATCACAATATTCTAACGTTGTGGCTCTCCCTTCACACCAAACACAAATAGGCGAAAATGCGGGAAAATTTATGCAAATGCTTGCGAAAAGAAGATTATACGAAATATCTTGTGGCGGGCACAAAAAATAAAAAAAGTGACTTACATTCGACCGAGGTTGTTTTTCACGCGATGTCGGGAATTTTATGACGGAGTAAAAGAGATTACTACTGCGTTCAGATTTGCCAACTCTCACTAAAATTGCATTTCTTTTTCGCTTCAGATGAAAGTGGCAAGGAACCTTGCAACCCCTTTAGCCGAATCTGCTCTCTTGTCTCAAGAAAGTGCTTGCATTTAAAGGCTCAACTGCAATAACTGGTAGGTGGAATCTTAGTGTTTTATGCAATCTTGTAGGAACTGTAATGTCTATCAAGTGAATATTTGGTGGCAGTGTGCCGGAGGCCACTTTCCCACGGCTCCCAACCCTTAGAATGCAGGCTAGTGATCACATTCCCACAGCCTTAAGGCCTTCAGTTATATAGCAGAAATCACATTCCCACAGCTTTAAGGCCTTCAGTTATATGGTAGAAATCACATTCCCTTGGCTTCATTATCATAGGATACACTGTAGAGATCACAGTACCTCAGGTTCTCGCCTTGAGACACTAGTTAGATATCACATTCCCATAGCTTCAGGGCCTTAATTTATACGCTAGAGATCACATCCCCACAGCTGTAATGCCTGAATTTATATGCTAGAGATCACGTTCCCACAGCTTCAAGGCCTGAATTTATACGCTAGAGATAAAATTCCCACAGCTTCAAGGTCTTAGATTATACGCTAGAATTCACATCCCCACAGCTTCAAGGCCCAAATTTATACGCTAGAGATCACATTCCCACAGCTTCAGGGCCCTAATTTATACGCTAGAGATCACAATCCCACAGCTTCAAGGCCCCAATTTATACGCTGGAGATCACATTCTCACAGCTTCATGACCTTAATTTTTACGCTAGAGATCACGTTTCCACAGCTTCAAGGCCTGAATTAATACGCTAGAGATCACATTCCCACAGCTTCAGGGCCCTAATTTATACGTTAGAGATCACATTCCCACAGCTTCAAGGTCCTAATTTATACGCTAGAGATCACATTCTCACAGCTTCATGACCTTAATTTTTACGCTAGAGATCACGTTTCCACAGCTTCAAGGCCTGAATAAATACGCTAGAGATCACACTCCCACAGCTGTAAGGTCTTAATTTATTCGTTATAGATTACACTTCCAGAGCTTGACGCTAGAGATAAGTTCCTACAGCTATTGCGCATCATTCTGAACTCGCTATTCAGCGTATTTGACCTTGGCTTTGTTCCCTTTACTCTGAAAACACAGAATTCTTATCCAGTTCCATGTACACCGCATTCCTTTACCTGCCCGTCTGTCAGAGAAGTTGCCATTCACGGAGAGAAAAGAGAGAGAGCGTCATTACCACTTTTCATAAGTCTCTGCCTTTTATCTTTCTTTTTTTTCACTGGATTTTATGCAGGGTGCTTTTGCACACGACCCGGGATTTTCAGATGCCCTTGCTTTTTCCCCTGAATGCCAAGCTCATTAAAGCCCCCCTTCTTTCTATTTCAAAAATCTTTTTTTTTTATTCTTCTTGTTCTTACTCTTTATGGGTTGTTTTTCAGGTAAGCTTCACGCAAAATGGCACGAGAATTTTTTATTTTTAAATTTCCTTGCTACACATCGAAGGATCCAGAGATCTTATGATTTCAGTGGTTAGTTCCATCATTATAATCGTAGTTATTATTATTATTATTATTATTATTATTATTATTATTATTATTATTATTATTATTATTATTATTATTATTATAAAATTTGCTCTGTTAAAAAGAATGGCAGCATCAGTGGAATTAATTTTACAGAAGGTGCTTTCAGTTCATCTTACTATTCTCTTTTCTTCAAGACGATCGGTCTTAGCGGGCATCCTTCCTTGTGGATCTTAGGGCTACCATAAATATATGGGATCTCTGGGCTTTCCACTGATTTTACTCTATGTTCTAATTCTTTTCTTTTGGTTTTGTCGTGGATTTTTGTCAAGTATTGGTGGGAGTGGGCACATATCAAAGCAAGGAAAAACTATTTTGGGGAGAGGGAAAGGATTGAAAAGGAACATTTGATAGGAAAGAAAATAATTACAGTTCCGGACAACAACTCTATTGCACCCATCAGCAGGAAGCTAAATAATTTCAAATTGATAGGCAGCTACAAAAACACCATTAGGAATAAAATAGTTAGAAACAAAAAGTCGGTAGAGGGGAAGAGATTAGAGGGGGTTTATATGGCAGCGTGTCTAGACTGTGAAGAAGGGTACTATGGCGAAACTGGCAAATCATGTAAAGAGCAGAAGCAAACAACATCTGCAGAACA
>NC_089758.1:24324233-24411733 GCF_040412425.1 Macrobrachium rosenbergii
TTAGTGTTCTGTAAAAGAAAACTATTGTGCCGGCTGTGTCTGTCGGTCCAACCTTTTTCTGTCCGCCCTCAGATCTTGAAAAGTACTGAGGCTAGAGGGCCGCAAATGGGTATGTTGATCATCCACCCTCCAATCATCAAACATACCAAATTGCAGCCCTCTAACCTCAGTATTTTTTTTTATTTTCTTTAAGGTTAAAGTTAGTCATAATGGCGCTTCTGGCAACATAACACAGGCCGCCACAGCCGGCTGAGAGTTTCATGGGCCGCAGCTCGTACAGCATTATACCGAATCCCACCTAGAAATAGATTTATTTTCGGTGGCATCGATTATGTGCTGTACGGAAAACTCGATTGCGCCGAAGAAGCTTCGGCGCAGTTTTTTTACTTGTTTTTTTTTTTTATTGTGGACGTTCTGTAGGAGGAATTTGACGAAGCATTGGGAATTGTACTTCAGTTTGCACTTTTCAGTGCAGAAGTTCAAGCAAAGATGCAAAGCATTACTAGCCTATTACAATTCAGCGTTTATTTTAATGTTTTACATTTTTATTAATTTATCTTTTTCTAACAACTGATCTGTTTCTGTATTTCCCTTTACCTTCTGTTACTTCTTTCGAATGAGCACCATATTCTTTGGAAGCTTGTTCCATATGAATAGGGTTCATCTTCTGAATAATAATAATAATAATAATAATAATAATAATAATAATAATAATAATAATAATAATAATAATACAAGGTTTCTTTATTATTATTATCATTAACATAACTTATACAGTTGCTTATACACTTGTTGCCGCGACGTTTCGACTGACTCTTCTGTCATTCTCCAGCGGGAGCTAGGCAGGTTGCATAGGTCCTTCCGAATTTATACACGGGCTTCAGCGGGTGGGGGTCATGGACGGCGAATTTTGATTGGTTGCAGTCGGCGAAGCTCAAGCCTGACTGACCTTCTCAATTTATTATTATTATTATTATTATTATTATTATTATTATTATTATTATTATTATTATTATTATTATTGGCGTCGAGGCAACGCAGATCCCAAATCTGATTAAATGGCACATCAGTGTGGTCCTTTAGAACTTTTACTTTAGAGGGAATGCGTACGCGGACTTACAGGGGCTATCGTCCGGTAAGTTATTATAGATACATTTTGGCTCCTAGCCAACTGATGAAGCCAAATCGGGTTCAAAAAGCATATCAGTGTGCTAATTACTGTCTTAAGATGTGAGTGATATTCACGTTTTCCAAACTTTTTTTGGATGCTAAGTATTATTATTATTATTATTATTATTATTATTATTATTATTATTATTATTATTAATCAATATGCTAATTAGTGTCTTAAGGTGCCAGTGATATCTTATTCATGTTTATCGAACTTATTTTTAGATGTTTTTATTATTATTATTATTATTATTATTATTATTATTATTATTATTATTATTATTATTATTATTATTATTACTAAAATAAATAAATTAAAATCACCGCATTTTCTTTTAATTTTACCTAATGTTTGCGCACGCCTTTTAAATAATTTCATTTCCTCGAAGAAATAAAATTTCAGTAATCCACGCGGAATTTACTTTCCCACAGAGAAGGCTGGATTTGATCTTGCAATGACATTTAATTAAAACTTTTATTCCACGGACTATAACAACGTATTTTTAATTTCCCCTGCTACAAACAGTCATTTTTCGCAGGATCATAAAAATCTAATCCTACACTAATAGCGTTTTAAATCTTTTCCTTTGCGTTCGGAATATTTCATGTATTCAGTAAACAGAGTTCTGGTGAAAAAACCACGCAACAATTTTCGTGTCCGCATTACAAAAGATTACAGTTTAAAAACAACGGGTTCCTTTTATGAAAATTCTCTGTTTCGTCTCATTTTGAGTTACCCTGTTATTTCGCGACTTATTGTGTTGAATTTTATCATTATTCTCATGGCTGCATTACGGTCAATAACTTCACTGAAATTTTCTATGACATATTTATTAGTTTTGTATTTTTTCTCTGTAAGCACTGTATGTGTCTGTGCGCAGTGCAACCAGAATCGTATAAGGTTCCAAGACTCATTTGTCATATAGGATTTGTAGCAGAAATACAATTTTATGTTACTTTCATAAATCAGTGTATGTATGAGGAAGAACTTCGTCAGTACTGAACACTTTATTATTATTATTATTATTATTATATTATTATTATTATTATTATTATTATTATTATTATTATTATTATTATTATTATTATTTCAGTAGATGAAATCTGTTTCCATGGAACAAGCACACACAGGGACCATTGACTTAAAATTCAAGCTTCCAAAGAATGTTGGTTTCAACCACCTACAGCAATAACTGATCATGATACAGAGCCAGTGATTTTTCGTCGCCCTGGGGGAGACGCGAACCCGCGACATCTGAGTGGCATGTCACGACACTAACCACTATAACAGCGGACCAGCTGAAAGACTTTTTTGTCTTTTCATGAGTCATAGATTGAAATATGAAGTTCTGCCACGGATCTGAATTACGAACTAACACTGCCGATGTAGAAGTGGCGTTTTCTGTTTGTACTAAGACATCTGAAAAGGATGAAAGAAAATTGTATGTCGGATTCCGCAAAACAATGATCACGAGATGGTCGAATCTTGGCTCAGTTATGAAGGATTTTAGTCTTTAATTATGTTCTCCTCAGGCGGTTGCTTAGTATCTATGAAATGTTGGATGGCCTCATTTTGTTGGGTCTTGTACAATGAGTGTGATGAAAATTGGAGAGGAGACTCCCGTATTCTCTCTCTCTCTCTCCCCACCCCCATGGCCTCACAATCTGAGGCACCAGTGTTCGATTCTCCACCTGGACGAGGAGGGACGAGTAGGCGCGTTCCCTTAAATCCAGTGCGCTTCTGTTGAACTCAGTAGTGAATTAGCCTAGGTACCTAGACTGTTATTCCACTGGTGTCAGGTTCCATATAGGGTATGTTGAGAGAGAGAGAGAGAGAGAGAGAGAGAGAGTTGGGGGGAAGAGAGAAATTACGCTAAACACGAGGGTTCAAAATGTAATGTTATCAAAACAAGAGGGCCTCGACGAGGTAACCCTCTCCTCGCTGTTCTGCAACCACTCATAAAATATGATTTAAGGAGGACTTTTCATTCACTCACATCAAGTTGAAAATGATTTTGTATTATATACAGTAATTATGACAACAATAATGATTCTGAGGATGATTGTGATGATGATGTTATGAGTAGCAACAGACAACAACCATTAGCCCCTGGAATCGGAACTGGAATGCGGAATTTAGGCCAAAGGCCAACCGCTGGGACATATGAGGTCATTCAGCGCTGAAAGGGAAATTGAAGAAGGTGTAACAGAGGGAAAACCTCGCTAAAACAATCGTTAGAGAGGGTGGAAAGTCAGAATGAAGAAAGAGAATATGAATGGAGGTACAGTTAAAGGAATGAAAGAAGTTGCAGGTAGGGGCCGAAGGGACGCATTAATCCCTGGAACTAGTTCCATCCAAAATTTAGTCTTCGTCGCTGAAGCAAAGACCCAGAATTGAATATGAGAGGCAACACCCATTTCCCGGTTTCCCATCTGTTATATTAATCGGTATGGGTATGGGTATGGTACGGATATGGGCATGGGTATAGGTATGGGTATGGGTATGATACAGGTATGGTTAGAGGTATGATACAGATATGGGTATGGGTATGGGAACTAGGAAATGAGAGCGATAGCGAGCATCTGCTAGTTTACGTGAAGCAGGACCCAAGGCAGATAAATGAATGAATAAATAAGGATTCGTCGAGTAGGAGGAAATGGAAGCGCCATCGGACACTCATTCACATCCCGTCCGGTGGAAAAAGTTCCTCGTCGTTTGCAACTTGAGGAGGACAAGAAGTTTCCAGCCTTCCTCCCGTCCTTCCTTGTGATCTCGCTCTCCTAAGTGGATTGGGAGGCGACGCTTCGTCGACCACAGTCAATATGAGCCGTCTCGAGCCTCGTGCCAAAATGTCATCTCATTGTCCCTGTGAAAGGTTGGAGAGAGAGAGAGAGAGAGAGAGAGAGAGAGAGAGAGAGAGAGAGAGAGAGAGAGAGAGAGAGAGAGTGTGTTTTCTGCTTGTAAGGGCTCTTTCTCTTTGGCAGTGCCAAAACGCGATTCCCCTCCTTCTGTATTCACGGATCATAAATTTATGTTTGATTTTTATCTCTCTCTCTCTCTCTCTCTCTCTCTCTCTCTCTCTCTCTCTCTCTATATATATATATATATATATATATATATATATATATATATATATATATATATATATATATATATATATATATATATATGTGTGTGTGTGTGTGTGTGTGTGTGTGTGTGTGTACGTGAGTCAGGTTTCTGCTTGTAGTGCCAAAACGCGACTTATCTCCTGTAATCATGGATCGTAAACTTATGTTTGATCTCTCTCTCTCTCTCTCTCTCTCTCTCTCTCTCTCTCTCTCTCTCTCTCTCTCTCTCTCTCTCTCTCTCTCATATATATATATATATATATATATATATATATATATATATATATATATATATATATATATATATATATATATATATATATATATATATATATATATATATATATATATATATATATATATATATATGTGTGTTTGTATATATACAGTCTATATACATACACACACACAGACACATATATATGTGTGATTGTAATTACATATACTGTAAATATGTGTGCGTGTGTGTGTGTGTGTGTATGTAACTCAAGAAATGGATATTACCGCAAAAAATATAAAAACAAATTCTCAATTTTCTAAGTGTGGTTATCGACCTTTGATATGTATAGGCTTTCCATGTATTTGCAACTGTTCGCTTCTCAAATCTTGTTCAACGAAAAGTGGGGCAAAAATGCGATTAAATTTTCTTAAGAGGAAAGTCAGTTCCTAAGGGATTCCGAGTTCATTAGTGCTGGATTGAATTAGGCAGCAAAATTAATTTAGCCAGGATTAAATGCAGATTTACACCGGGTGTGGTTCATTCAGTGTAGTCACGTGACTTGAAAGAGTTAGTATTAGCTCATCTAATTATCCAGTAGTTGCTTGACTGTAAATTATTGTGGATAAAAAACAAGTTAAAAATTCGCCGAAGTTTCTTGGGTGCAATCGAGTTTTCTGTACAGCCGCTACTGCGTATAATCAAGGCCACTAAAATAGACCTATCTTTCGGTGGTCTCGGTATAATGCCGTATGATCCGCTGCCCATGAAATTTTAACCACGGCCTGGTGGTGGCCTAACCTATATCGTTGCCAGAAGCACGATTATGGCTAACTTTAACCTTAAATAAAATAAAAACTACTGAGGCTAGAGGGCTACAATTTGGTAAGTTTGATAATTGGAGGGTGGATGACCAACGTACCAATATGCAGCCCTCTAGCCCAAGTAGTCTTTAAGGTCTGAGGGCGAACAGAAAAAGTGCGGACGGACAGACAAAGCCGGCACAACAGTTTTCTTATACAGAAAACTAAAAAAATCAGCATTCTTCAAGTATAAAACATGACGATTACGCGTTCACTGTTTGTCATTATGAGTCTATGGGTAACTGTGCCAAATTTTAATGGATTCGGTTTGTGGCAGTCAAGACTAATATAATCCGTTCCCTAATCATGAAGATTAGGCTCTTGATTGGGTATTCACTGTAATACTCTAAGACAGATATACTCAGTGACTGTTCCAAGGTGTAAATATGTTCCGTCGTTTTCTATATATATATATATATATATATATATATATATATATATATATATATATATATATATATATATATATATATATATATATATATACACTAATACTGTTATCCGTGGCCTCCTTTTCAGTTATCCTTATGAATTTTAATTATTCAAGTTTGTTGTTTTATCCTTGGAATCAATTGCCATGTCATTGTTATGTACTTTAAAGTGTTTGGAATAATAATAATAATAATAATAATAATAATAATAATAATAATAATAATAATAATAATATTATTATTATTATTATTATTATTTTTATTATTATTATTATTATTGTTATTATTATTATTATTATTATTATTATTATTATTATTATTATTATTATTATTATTATCATTCCAAAAGCTTTGTAGTACATAACAATGATATGACGATTTGCAAGATTTCAGTCTTTTGACATGGGACTGGGATCTCTGTGTGGAAAGTATTTTGATTATGGATCAATAGTAATAATAATAATTATATAATAGTAATCATATTTATTATTATTATTATTATTATTATTATTATTATTATTATTATTATTATTGATCCATAAACAAAATACGTTCCCACACACTGACCCCAGTCCCATATCAAAAGGTTGGGATCTGGCAAATGGTAGGGTCCATTTAATGCCTCTGATCCCATCGCGAATCTAATTGAAGATAAGCGTTTGTAAAAAGGCAGCTTATATATATATATATATATATATATATATATATATATATATATATATATCCCCCTTTCATCGTTTTTATATCTAAATGCAGAGAAGGGCTGACGTACTTTATGTACGCCCTCTTTTATTTCAGGATTTCCCCTTTTAGCTAAAATAAGGAAAAGAAATATTTTTCATGCCTCTATCGTCATTGCCTTCTAACTCTTAATGGCGTGTTACTGGAAACACAAAAGTATTTATTGGAAAATGCCGTTCCTTTCTCTTTTTTGTCTTATTCTGCATTTTGAGAGGTTTGCTTGAATAATGTATCAGTATAAATTTATCGCTTCCCGTGATACCCATTTTTTTTCTCGACTGAAAAATCTATCTGTAAATCAAATGACATTCGTAATAGTGTTTTGAATTCCTTTTGTTCTGTGTACAATTAGAAAGCTACTTTGACGTAAAAATTTATGTAAATCGCCTGATGATTGTATAATTAAATTAAAGTCCCTTGATCCACGTCAAATTAACGTTAGTTTGAGCAAAGTTCGATGTAAAAGTAAAAGTATATTGAATTTCCATGCTCTCAGATAAAATGGCTGCGGGACTGTATCAGTAAATATCTAGAACCTGTCTGACAAGTGATATTCAAATAAGTTATCTTAAGTGTTCATTCGAGTGGAAAAATTATCTTGGCATTTACGAGTGATTGTACCAAGAGAAAGACTAGCTGTTTAAATGGGTAATCGTATTTTTATGATTGTAGAACCTACCCAGTACGTGTTTACAACAGGTAGCGTTTCTTATATATATATAGAACGTACCCAGTACGTGTTCACAACAGGTAGCGTTTCTTAAATATTATTATATATGTAGAACCTACCTAGGACGTGTTTACAACAGGTAGCGTTTCATAAATATTATTATATATATAGAACCTACCTCGTACGTGTTTACAACAGGGAGCGTTTCTTAAATATTATTACATACGTAGAACCTACCCAGTACATGTTTACAACAGGTAACGTTTCTTAAATATTATTATATTAATTAGAACATGCCTAGTACGTGTTTACAACAGGTGGCGTTTCTGAAATATTATTATATATATATGTAGAACCTACCTACTAGTAGTACGTGTTTACAACAGGTATCGTATCTTTAATATTTCTATATATGTTCTGTCCGCTTTTGGGTTTAATGAATATGATATATTTTATCTTTCTTGTGTGTTCATATTCTGCAAATTTATAGGTGGTTTGCTCTGTAGATTGAGGTACATGAAAGACCTGAATAAAAAATGTAACATTTACATGGTAAATATACTGTAGAATGATGCGAAGGTACCACTGAATTCACTGGAGTCAATTACTTAACATGATCGTGCCTTAGTGTTCAGTCAAGCACTTATTCTTGGATTCTATAATGAAACGAAACCCGGTTGAAAAAATATATAGTAGTGACTTTAAGACTCAGGAAATCTCCTCCTGGAAGCGTATTAAGTTTCACGAGAGGAAAAGAAAAATTTTTTTTTTAATCTCTTCCCTTAATGGTTCGGGGTAGCAACGTGTTGTAGGATTTTTGACGGCGATTTTTGCCTTAGATGTAGATTAATGATTTCCTTACAAGAATTTATAAAAAGAATTTTACATTGGCGTTGTTTAAAATAGATGGTAGTTTAGTTTTGTCTATCTATGAGGAGATAAAAGTCGTAATTTCTCCTTATATAATAATCATGGTTATATATATTTTTTTTTAATTACAAGTAAATTAAGGATTTTTTTACCGTGAATTGTATAAGAATTTTATATTGGCGCTATTTAAAATAAAAGATCGCCATTTCTCCTGTTATATCCTCCAAAACGATTTTTTATTAGAAGTAAATTAGGGATTTTGTACCAAGAATTATATAAAGATCTGCATCATGGCGATGCATGTGTTTCCAATAAATATTTACCAAGTTTTTTCCATCTATGCAGAGATGAAGATCGTCATTTCTCCTGTTTGTAATGTTGAAAATGAGATTTTTTTTAATTAGAAGTGAATTTAAGAGTTTGTACTAAGATTTAAAAAAACAACTTTCATTTGTGTTGTATAAAGTACAGTTTAGTTTTTTCATCTGTGTTGGGGTGAAAGCCGTCATTTCTCCTGTTATTATATTCTTCAAATCGAAACTTTTTTTTAAATAGAAGTAAATTAAGGATTTTGTACCAAGAATTATATAAAGAGCTACAACATGGCGGTGTCCCAATAAGTGTTTATTTAGTTTTCTACCGTCTGTGTAGAAATTAAGATCGTTATTATTATTCTCCAAAATGATCCCGGACCTTGTCGCTGTTTTTCTTCTTCTTCTTCTTCTCCTTCTTCTTCTTCTTCTTCTTCTTCTTCTTCTTCTTCTTCTTCTTCTTCTTCTTCTTCTTCTCAGCCTGATCTCTTGTCGGAATCGCTTTGTTTTAAGGAATCTTTCCAGATGTTTCTAACACTTACTGGACGGCTCATTTCTTAAATTGTTTTGACACTTGATTTATGAACGATACTCTTTCTGTGTTAATAGACATGTATAATAATAATAATAATAATAATAATAATAATAATAATAATAATAATAATAATAATAATAATAATAGTTCCTGTTATTATAATATTATATATTTTCCTTTTCATATACTATGGAGTTCAGGTAATGTTCAAGGCGACATTAGTTAGCTATAATGTGCTGTAGCCTCATCTCCATAATCATATTAAGCGAACATTTTGAATCACAAATTTGAAACTCTAAGCGGACTTTTGGGCATTAATTGGCGCTATGGATAATTTAGAGTTTTGATTTTACATTAAAATGAATTTTCGTAATGTATTTGGTGGAACATAAAACTGGGAGGGGCGATGGCTTAGAGTTTTAACCAGAACGTATCTTTGTGTTGTAAAAATTAAGTTGTTTTGGGAAATATTGTTGTAAGATGGTAGAACGTTTATGCAGATTGTATTTTCGAGAGTGGTATGATTGGTAAGAGGATGATGTATTTTCAAATATAAATAAAAAAAATTATATATATACTCGTGTATATATATATATATATATATATATATATATATATATATATATATATATAATGAGACCGATACGTTGCACACAGAGAGAGAGAGAGAGAGAGAGAGAGAGAGAGAGAGAGAGAGAGAGAGAGAGAGATATTGAAACACCCATGTATATATATAATATATAAATATATACACATATACATACATATGTATATGACTGTGAAATATTTTCTGTTACAACAGAGTTCCATCTAATATAATGGAGCCCTAGAAATGCTCCCTTATATTTGATATATATATATATATATATATATATATATATATATATATATATATATATATATATATATATATACAATGAGACCGACACAATGCAAACACAGAGAGAGAGAGAGAGAGAGAGAGAGAGAGAGAGAGAGAGAGAGAGAGAGAGAGAGAGAGACTGAAACACCCCGTGGAGGCTCATTAAAACAGCAACACCGACTGGAGACTAAGCTGAGAAAAGGTAGGAGAAATATATTTAGTTGTTAACTTTTATTTTTATCAGCTTACGGCGTCTGTTATCTAAGAAAACATTCTCTTATCCTCTTTTTTTTTTTAAGGATAGAGTGGTAATTACGTTTCGTCACAGTTGCATCAATATTCGATAAGTGTGTGTGTGAATATGTATGTATATGTATGGACATATATATATATATATATATATATATATATATATATATATATATATATATATATATATATACACATACACATACACACATATATATATATATATATATTAACTTTATCACTTACACAATTGTTCTGTGCATTAATACAGTTACTAACAGGTCCTCATTGAAATTGGATGGCATCTAGCGGAGTTATTTATTCCAAAAAATTACGAGCTTTCTAGTAAAATACTTGACAGTGGGGACTGTTAGTCCTGGAACGCTTGTAATTTTTTCTTAATAAATAATTCCACTAGATACCATCCAGTTTCAATGAGGACCTGTTAGTAAATATATATATATATATATATATATATATATATATATATATATATATATATATATATATATATATATATATATACATGCAGTGTATTATTAAATTATAAAATCATCATCGAGTGTCACCCACTGAAGCATGAGATAGACCCGAGTTTAGAGAGTTAGTAATTAAAAGTTTCAGTGCCGGGCTTGCGGAATGAGACAAGTTTTAAGCGACATTTAAATGCCAGTGTTCGGATTATTATTATCATTATTATTATCGTTACGTTTATTATTTATTCAGTTGTTGTTTCTGTTGGTTTTTCTTTTTATTTCCGTCGTCGCTAACATATTATTATAGGTATTTATTTTATGTATAAAGTTTATCGGGTTTGAGAAGTTACTTCGATACGTTTGGTTTCTCCATTATTTTTCAAATGTTTTTGTGAATGTTGTATATTATTATTATTATTATTATTAATTTTTTTGTTAATTCTTTCATTCATTCACGGAACTGTTATTATTGATTTTCCGTATTCAGGTTATCAAATATTTATTCTTTTGATGATTTTTCTCACACGCCTGCTTTCTTCAGTAAATTAGCAATAAACTTTTATACGGGTTTCCTGTGACAAATTTTGGGTAACTTGTCAATCTGCAATACGTACATGATATTAAGTATAGCTTCTACTAAATTATTTTTGTATGAAAACCATGAAAAAATCTGGGTATACTTTTTCTTTCCAAGTTGGCAAGTTTCTTTTTGAATGTCTTTTGATTAAAAAAATACTCGGCAGCAGAGTTTTGAAAGCTAAAAATTCTTCTCTTCTCTAATTCAAGACTTTATGATTTACTAACTAGGTCTTCATCATTCCTAAAAAAATTGTGGGTAGCTCTCTGTGCGTTTGTATAACTTTTATTACGTGTGACAGTCCAGTTTATGAAATAACCATATATTATTATTTGTAACATGAAATTCAAATCTTAAGTCCGTCACAACGTTGAAAGGGATTTTCACAATCACATTGATCTCCGAATCACTCGCTTTCCAGTTGATTTATACTGTGCGGGTCCACAATGAAAGCCTTGAATCCCAGGTAGAACTGTATTAAGAAGCTCTCATTACTCTACTGGGTTTCAAACAAATAGGTTTGGTTGCTTGCTTTCGATTAAGCCGGCATTATGCCAGCATTGCCCGTTGCCCTAATGTTTGTATGGTAAAGAGTGAAAGGGGAAAAAGGAAGTCGGTGTGGACCCATGGACACTGCCTCACACGTAGATCCGACGGGCCAAATGCGGAAACCTGTTTGCGTTGAATCATTACTCGGTACGTTTTCAAATATGAGTCAACCTGGAAACTGATGCAATCGTGTTATCTGCTTACATTGTGTTACCGTCTTCCTTTTCAATAAAATCACAGAACTTGATGCTCTCACGTCAAGTTCTTCTCTTTTTCAGTTCTATCGCATGCTTGCACTAGATTATTACTCACAGTTTCTTTTCAGTAAAGACTCACAGAACCTGATGCTCTCACTTAAAGCGCTTCCCTTCTCCAGTTGTATAGCCTGCTTGCATTAGATTGGTACACAGTTCCTTTTCAGTAAAGAGTCACGGAAGCTGATGCTCTCACTTAAAGAGCTTCTCTTTCCCGGTTCCATCAAAAGCTTGCGTTAGAATGTTACTCAGTTCCCTTTCAGTGAGTCACGGAACCTGACGCTTTTGCTTAAAAAGCTTCTTTTTTTCCCGTTCCATAGCCTGCTTGCATTAGATTGTTACTGATTTCACTTTCAGTCATGAGTCAGAGAAACTGATGCTCTCACTTAAAGAGCTTCCCCTTCTCCAGTTGTATAGCCTGCTTGCATTAGATTGTTACTCATTTCCTTCTCACTAATGTCTCACAGAACCTGATGCTCTCACTGAAAGACTTAGGATATTTGAGTAATGTATGAGACCATTAATTAAACGTTGGAACATTAAAGCTGTCTGAATGAAGGTACTCGTTTTATGCTACTTTAAACCTTCCTGTTGCTCTTAAAGCCACACCACAATGATATCGTATTTAATATTATAATATATCAAGAAGCAGTTACTTTACTTATATATATATATATATATATATATATATATATATATATATATATATATATATATATATATATATATATATATATATATATATATATATATATATATATATATATATATATATATATTTATGTATATTTATATAATATATATATATGTATATCTGTAGATATATATAAACAAAAAGAGTTGTTACATATATACCTTTTAAAATCGTGGCTCATTATATGTGACTCTAAAAATATTCATGCCTGTTTAAGTGTCAGAAATTTATATATATAAATTTATATATATATATATATATATATATATATATATATATATATATATATATGTGTATGTATATATATATATATATATATATATATATATATATATATATGTATATATATATATATATATATATATATATATATATATATATGTATAATATATATATATATATATATACATTATACATAGACTTTTATGTTCACCCAATTAAACACTCTCTGCATAAACAGTACATGTATTTGAAAACAAATTATATTCAGTGTGCATATACGCACAGCTGCACGCGCGAACAGAATTCGCATCTAACAAGGGATCATGAAATTCCTGTTAGCAAAGTTCTACTGTTACCTTGTCCAGTATCGGTCCAGTATCAGATTCAGGTGTGCCCACATTTATAGACTGTAACGTGCGAGTTACTGGCAGTGTATCTTTGACGAACTGCCAAAGGACAGAGGTTTCCCCCAAACGATTGGCAATAAAGCAAGTTTATTACGCCAGGAACGAATTTTACGTCCATTCCAGAGCTCCGGTCCTTGAGGGGGGAGTCCATGATTCGCTCTTTCCCTCTTCGGGGACAATTGGCCCTTAATTCTTCAGGAAATTGACACAAAAAACCTCTTTATTTAAATTTCTTTGATCCTGAATCCCACGCTACAAAGTAGTTAGCAATACTTTCGCTCTTTGATTTTGTTTAAACTTGAATCCCACGCTAGTAAATCGGTAACAGTACTTTCACTCTTTGAATTTGTTTAATCTTGAATCCCACGCTGCAAGATAGGTAATAATGCTTTCATCTTTTGAATTTGTTTAATCTTAAATCCCACGCTACAAAATAGGTAGCAATACTTTCACTCCTTGAATTTATTTAATCTTGAATCCCACACTACAAAATAGGTATCAGTACTTTCACCTTTTGAATTTATTTAATCTTAACTCCCCCGCTACAAAACAGGTATCAATACTTTCACCTTTTGAATTTGTTTAATCTTGAATCCCACGCTACAAAATAGGTAGCAATACTTTCACCCTTTGAACTGTTTCAATCTTGAATCCCACGTTACAAAATAGTTACATACACCTTCACTCCTTTTCGAGAATGAAAAACTTATAGATGTATCAATTTACGTTATACAAGTTGTGGGGGGGGAGGGGGAATTAAAGAGCAAACATTTCTGTAGGTTGGTCAGAGTTCGGGAGGCTATGTCAGGTCTCTCATACCCTAAAGTTCTATCAGTTGACGGAGTAACTCACTTGAGAAACTGATGTTAGACTTTAGTTAGTTGACTATCTAACGTTTTGGCCGTTTATTTGTGTTATTATTTTTAGGTTACCTGTTGAATTATTTATTTATATTCTGATTGTTTATTAATTTCTTTCCCCAAGGATTGATCTGTTTTTAATAATCTTTTATTTACGTATTTATTTATTTATGGTGATTTGTTTTTTTTACAGATTTGCTTATCCATTCCAATCTTGTAGTCGGTGATTCTTAGTATTATTATTGCTGTTATTTAATTTCAGTTACCTAATTTTATCCTTTTTTTAAAATCATTTGCTCATTAATTTTTTCGTTCCATATTGAATAATTGTATCCATATCCCCGCCCCCCAGATTTGATTTTATCTCGCAAATATTTAATATATTCGGCCACGTCGTTTTCGACACCGACCCACCTGAGCCCCGAATTTTACCTGCCAACGGAACGCTTAGCCCCCTTGAATCCCGGAAGCAAGTTCCTGAGATGCATGCTAGTATTTCACCATCCCCGGTTTTTTTTTTTTGCCATGCCCCTAAGTTAGGTTGGGATTATATCTACGGAGTAATTTGGGTGTGGGAAACATAATGAGATTTTTTTCAATAAAATCCTATGGCTAGTTTTCAAGATGTGGCGTACCACTTTTTTCAGGGAAAGTTCCCGGCACTCGGTTACATCCCGGGAAAATAATTCCCGGGAGCGGCAACTTCTCGGAAAGACACAACCCATGACTGATAGTTATTGGTTGCATTACATTACACTTCCCATTCCGGTCTACAGGATGAATGGCTTCGCTTGTAAGTGGTCGGTTCTTTGCGCTTTTTGTGACGTCGAAGACGTATGTGTATTTCTGGGTGATTTATCAGCGGCGCGTGGCTCTTTAATCTGCGCTCAAATTGCCCGACCGTCGGAGGAATCTTGGTCATGAATCTGGCATTGTCGTCCTAGTATAGTCGGGGGTATGGGGGCCACCCTTTGCTATTGCCCTCAATACAACTCACGTGGTGCACTGTAGGCATTACTTAAGGTTCTTTGCAGCGTCTCTTCGGCCCCTAGCTGCAACCTCTTGCATTCCTTTTACTGTACCTCCGTTCAAATTCTCTTTCTTCCATCTGACTTTCCACCCTTCCATACCTTCTTACTGTCAATTTATCTTTCAGCGCCGAATGACCTCGTAGGTCCCAGCACTTGGCCTTTGTCCTAAATTCTGTATTTCAGTGCTGGCCGTGTCATGTAGGATATGCTTTGAGAGAGAGAGAGAGAGAAAGAGAGAGAGAGAGAGAGTATATATACTGAATTTCAATATCACTATATATATATATATATATATATATATATATATATATATATATATATTATATATATATATATATATATATATGTATATATATATATATATATATATATATATATATATATATATATATATATATATATATATATATATATATATATATATATATATATATATATATATATATATATATGATATTGATTTATTTCCTGTATGCTATCAACTTCCTAAATGTTGGGCTTCTGAAATTAAATTATAGAGCTAAAAGGAGATTATTTATCTGACACGAATCCCAGGTGCATCACCATCGGAAAATACATTTTAATCCAAAAGCACAACACCAAATACAGTCCCATAACGTTTTTGCTTAACGGTTCAAGATGGAAACGTGTACTGAAGTGCCCTCGCCAGTACTGAGTTATTTCCAGATTCGCAAAATCGGATTCTCCATTTTAACATCGTAACACTATTAAAAATTGCTTCAATCGTCCCTTTGGTAATACACTGCATGTTTTCATTTAAAGAGACTATCATCATTGAGAGTTCTTAAATGAATTTTCTTTGCGTAACAGTTGTGTGTTTGTTTATGTGCCTCTGTTTATATGATTACAAAATTTCTCTATATTTTACGATTGCAAACACAATGCGAGTGTCTGTCTGTCTCTCTGTCTCCCATGGAAAATCTTGATTGCTAATGATCTTCATATCCCTAAATCTTTTTAACCTCTCTTTATGCTATTAGATCTATTGGAAAGTGCCGATGTGAGCTATTGCAAACTATTTATCACCATCTGTCGGTCTTTCTGTCCCAGAGAAAATCGGAATAACTACTGATCTCTTGCATTTGCTTGCCTAAACTGATTCAACCTCACCGTGGGCCATTAAAATTCCACTGAAAAGTACCGATGCCAACGATTGCAAACTCTCTGTCACCGTCTGTCTATGTTTCAGTCTCCCACGAAAAATCGGAATGACCGCTAATCTCAAGCGTTCGTCTTCGTAAATCGGTAAAGCATTGCCTTGGATCAGTAAAATTCTGTTGATGGATGCCGATGCCAGCGATTACTAACTCTCTGTCACTATCTGTGTCCGTCTGTCTCTTTTGGAAAATAGGGACGACCACTAATATGAAGCCTTTGTTTTCATAAATTGTCGTAACCTCGCCTAGGACCAATAAAATTCTATTGAGAGACACGACGCAAACAATTACAAGCTATGTCACTGTCTGAATCCGCCTGTGTCTTGTGGAGAAGAATGCAGATGACCACTAATCTCAGGCATTTGTTTAGCTGAGTCATTGTAAGATTTGGATCAATAAAATTCCATTGAAAGATACCGATGCCAATGATTACAAACTCTCGATCACAGCCTGCGTTTGTCTGTCCCTTGTGAAAAATTGATATGACCATTAATCTGAAGCATCTGTAACCCCGCCTTGGTCCCTTAAAACTCCACCGAAAGATCCCCCGATGCCGGCAACAGATCCTTCCTCGCGCCAGTCATAGAAATAACTCCCTTGTTATGGAAATTCGAGCCTTTCATTATCGCTAACTGGCACCAATTATGCCTAAGTGCCGGGGCGCTCCTCATGGGGAATGCAAATTCATTTGGAAACGGAAAGCACCTTTGTTCGTTCCAAGACAATGAGACTCGAGGGATACAATGCACTCTCGAAGAGATGCTTTTGGGTTTTTTTTGATTCATAATGATTCGCTTTTTTTCTTGTTTGTGACAGGTTGGTTTGTTTAGGTGTGTGAGAGCGTTCAGCAACGGCGTTAAAGTCGATAGAGTATCTGCAAATAAACCGATCAGACTGCCAGGCAGGTATCATGCTAATAGGTAAAAGAATTGCGGAAGGGAAAAAGAAATGTTTGCTGATAATTTCATTACAATGACATCTTTAAACAAAAATAGCCACGCTACTAGGCAGGTATCGTGCTAATAAGTAAAAGAATTGCAGGAAGAATAAAGAAATGTTTACTGATGTTTTTCCTATACAAAAGTATTTTAAATTGCCTAAAACTCGTTTCGACAAGAAAGCGCGTCAAATACGTTTCCCCTCCTGTGGGAGATAATTGGATGGGAAGTAAAACTTGCATGACATATTTAATTCACTGACATTACATTCGTGTTCCATGGTCACCTGTTTAGAAAATGTAGTGTGTCTACAAAGGAAAGCTGGTGACTCGTTGTTGAATCTTCAGTCGCTAGGGTTTAGAATGTAATGGGAGGGAACTTAAATAGATTATAATGGAGGAAGACTTGAATAGATTATAATGGAAGAGGATTTTTTCAATTGACCAGTGGCATAACAAACTTACATTAGCATTTATTTACCTTTTAATGGAGTAGTTAATAGGTAAATAGAGATAAAAATGGCAGTTGTAGGAGTAGGTCATATAAAAATAATATTCGAATTTCAGCCAGTCTGGTTCTGAAATTCATGTATATGTGTGTATATATATATATATATATATATATATATATATATATATATATATATATATATATATATATATATATATATATATATACTTTATATATATAAATTTATAATATATATGTGTATATATATTTATTATATAATTGTTTGTGTATATATATTATATATATATAATATGTATATATACAGTATGTATATTTATATATACATGCACACACACGTAAGCGAATTAGGCCCCCAAACATCAGCAGGTGCTCCTTGTGAACCGCAACGCCTCGTCACAAAAAAAAAAAAAGTGACTAACAAGATGCAAACATTTCGCCCTCTGTTGACAAATGACAGAACTAACAGAGGTCCTCCGGAAGAACAAACGCGTATACAATGTCTGTGTCTTTTGACACCGAAATAGGAGACGCGACAATGTATGAAACACGACGTTGAGCCTAGAAGCATTCTCCCCTTTAATGTGAGAGGCGCTCGCCCTGTGAAATTAGTGGTATTTTTTTTTTTATTATTGTTTTCATTGTTTTATAACTTCTTATTCTGTGAACTTCAAACATTTTAATCTGTTTGTTAGGGTAAAGGCACTGTTGTAAGTTGAGCCATATATATATATATATATATATATGTATATATATGTGTGTGTGTATTTATATTTTTATTTTATATATATAATATATTTATATCTGTTTTACGTATATTTATAGATTTTTATTATATATACATAATGTAGATTATATATATATATATATATATATATATATATATATATATATATATATATATATATATATATGTGTGTGTGTGTGTGTGTGTGTGTGTGTGTGTGTGTAGATGATAGTGTATTTCGGCAAGAAATAATTCATATTCAAGAGATGTATACATTGAAGTAATTCGGCGAAATATTTCATATCCAAGAGATGTATACATTGAAGACATTCACCGGCGAAACGCGTTTTTGTAAAAATAACATTCGGGAATAAAATATCATTCACTGACTAAAACCCATTTACGTAATGAGTGTGAAATCATGAAGTTATTATGCATAACACTTTTTTACTAAGAGAAACAATACTCTTTTAATGCTGTTTAAAACCATTGCGAATGCTTTTTCTAATATCTTTTTCTTTGAGTGTTATTGTTCGGTTATTATGCCTCAAATCTCTTTCCTTTTCTTTTTTATTTTTTCACGTCCGGCCAGAGGATGGGTATTTATGGTAGAAAGAAACGAAAAAGAGTTTTGTTGCTATTTGGTTAAAGATGAAGTGAATGTAAATTTGAGTTAATTACAAAATATCTTACATTGAAAATATTACCATTCAACATGGCGTTAATTTACTTAAAGTAATTGTCTTGACAAAACTAGTCACTTGCAAATTAGAAAGTAAGTGTTCAAGAAATAGAAATCTTTCTTGCGATCGTTTGATGCTAAAAGGTTTGTGAGTTGCTTTTCCGATCCCTTGCCAGTAAGGAAACAGAACCACGTCACACGCAGTTTATCAATTTGCATTTTATAAATTGAATTATTTTACATCGATTTTGAAAATAACTAATGCGTATTATTTTTCTACGAGCTTGTTGGCGCCCGCTACGAGCGCTGGAGCCCGGCACCGTTGTCTCCCCCACCCTCCCGATCCCCTACCTACCCCGCCCCTACCCGGGGCGGGCAGACAGGTTTGCAGGAGGAGGGTGGATGTCTCCCCTACCCTCCCGTTCCCCTTACCTACCCCACCTCCACCCCGGGGATGGGCGGCTGTGTCATGTCTCCCTTACTGTCACCTGGGGGAAGACAAACAAGATCCACTCGGATTTTATTATTACAGACATCCACATTTATCTTTCCAAAATTTATGGCCTTCATTCTAGCCTGGAAATTCTGTTGAACAAGTTTTATTCATCAGTCTGAAGCTAACTCAGAACTCAGCTTCTGAGCAAATTGAGTATTTCAAACTTTAAACCATAAATAAGCTCTTGAGCAAAGCCATTATTTCAAAGCTTCAAACCACAACTCAGCTCTTGAACACATCCAATATTTTAAAACTTTAAGCCACAACGCAACTCTTGAAAAAAGCCAGTATTTTCAAACTTTAAACCACAAAGCAACTCTTGAAAAAAAAACAATATTTTAAAACTTTAAACTGCAACGCAGCTCTTGAACACAGCCAATATTTTAAAACTTTAAACAACAACTCAGCTCCTCAACTAAGCCAATATTTTAAAACTTTAAACACCAACGCAGCTCCTGAACAAAGCCAATATTTCAAAACTTCAAACAGTATTTAAAAACTATACTACAACGCAGCTTTTGAAAACAGCAAATATTCTAAACATTAAACCAAAACTCAGCTTTGGAACAAAGTCAATAATTCTAAAATTTAAGCAGTGTTTAAAAACTACACCACACCGAGCACTTCAACAAAGCCAATATTTTAAAACTTGAAACCACAACGCAGTTCCTGAACAAAGCCAATACTTCAAAACTTCAAACAATATTAAAAACTACACCACAACGTAGCTCTTGAACAAAGCCAATATTTTAAAAGTTTGAAACCTCTACTCACCTGCTGAACAAAGCCAGTATTTTAAAAGTTTGAAACCGCTGCTCAACTGCTGAGCAAAGCCAATATTTTAAAAGTTTGAAGCCGCTACTCACTTGCTGAACAAAGCCAGTATTTTAAAAGTTTGAAACCGCTACTCACCTGCTGGACAAAGCCAATATTTTAAAAGTTTGAAACCGCTACTCACCTGCTGAACAAAGCCAGTATTTTAAAAGTTTGAAACCTCTATTCACCTGCTGAACAAAGCCAGTATTTTAAAAGTTTGAAACCGCTACTCACCTGCTGAACAAAGCCAGTATTCTAAAAGTTTGAAACCGCTACTCACCTGCTGAACAAAGCCAATATTTTAAAAGTTTGAAACCGCTACTCACCTGCTGAACAAAGCCAGTATTTTAAAAGTCTGAAACCGCTACTCACCTGCTGAACAAAGCCAGTATTTTAAGAGTTTGAAACCGCTACTCACCTGCTGAACAAAGCCAGTATTTTAAAAGTTTGAAACCGCTACTCACCTGCTGAACAAAGCCAATATTTTAAAAGCTTGAAATCGCTACTCACCTGCTGAACAAAGCCAGTATTTTAAAAGTTTGAAACCGCTACTCACCTGCTGAACAAAGCCAGTATTTTAAAAGTTTGAAACCGCTACTCACATGCTGAACAAAGCCAGTATTTTAAAAGTTTGAAACCGCTACTCACCTGCTGAACAAAGCCAATATTTTAAAAGTTTGAAATCGCTACTCACCTGCTGAACAAAGCCAGTATTTTAAGTTTGAAACCGCTACTCACCTGCTGCACAAAGCCAGTATTTTAAAAGTTTGAAACCGCTACTCACCTGCTGGACAAAGCCAATATTTTAAAAGTTTGAAACCGCTACTCACCTGCTGAACAAAGCCAGTATTTTAAAAGTCTGAAACCGCTACTCACCTGCTGAACAAAGCCAGTATTTTAAAAGTTTGAAACCGCTACTCACCTGCTGGACAAAGCCAATATTTTAAAAGTTTGAAACCGCTACTCACCTGCTGAACAAAGCCAATATTTTAAAAGTTTGAAACCGCTACTCACCTGCTGAACAAAGCCAGTATTTTAAAAGTCTGAAACCGCTACTCACCTGCTGAACAAAGCCAATATTTTAAAAGTTTGAAACCGCTACTCACCTGCTGAACAAAGCCAATATTTTAAAACTAAACAGTTTTTAAAAACTACACCACAACGAAGCTCTTGAACAAAGACAGTATTTTAAAACTTTGAAACCGCTACTCACCTCCTGAACAAAGGCAATATTTTAAAACTTTAAACAACTCATCTCCTGAACTAACTAAAATTTTAAACCACAACGCAGCTCCTGAACACAGCCAATATTTCTAAACTTTAAACAGTTTTTAAAAACAACACCAGAATGGAGCTCTTGAACAAAGCCTATATTTTACAACTCTGAAACTGCTACTGACCTGCTGAGCAAAGCAACATTCTAAACTTTCAACCGCTCACGATCCTGATACAATTTCATACTTCCTTGAGAAATGTTCGCGCAGTCCGAAGGAATTTCCTCATGAGATTTTCCCCTTCTTTCCAAAGCGCATGAAACCTAAGCAAACCGTGTTCTCTCGCAACTGATAAACATCACAAGACATCTTATCGTCGGAATGCTGCCATTAATTTTTATGGCAAACGGCGAGAGCAAATATTTCTGCGAGTTAAGCGAATTGCTACTCGCCAGAGGCCTTTGCTTTTCGAGCCTCAAAGAGATTGCAAGTCTTTTGAGTATTTGATTAGAGGAAAACCAACCGAGTTTTCTGATGGCTGAGGGATTAGTGAACCTTGTAAAGGACAAAGACTTCATTTCTGTGAAAGCCTTTGCCAGCAAATCCAAAAAAAGAATAAGAAAAATAATAGCAAACGAAGTGTTTCGGTATTCTGCAAATTCTTGCGCCGTATTCTTTGGAGAGTTGACGGCTGGAATATTTGTTTTGCAGAATTGAGCAAGTTCTGGACCCTGTGGCATTAAAACACAACCAACACACACATAAAAGAAGATTTTTGGGAGGTTTAATTAAGCCTCTATTGTCAAAACGAAATTTTTCGAAACTGCTGCATTCGTATATCGAATGATAAATTGTACTTTTCTCTCCACGAACCCTTGATTAGAATGAATGGTTAAGATCTTTCAGAGGCATTATACACTAACTCACAGAGAGAGAGAGAGAGAGAGAGAGAGAGGCGTGTATTCAGTGAGACAGTGATTACTTTAATAACTGTAATGTGGTGTTTGACCTCACATTGCTAGTTACTTGTATTGACCTTACATTGCTAGTTACTTGTATTCACGAATTATTAAATTTTTTTTAAATAAGCTTTTTTATTGGGTATATCGGACAAATCCACTGAAGATGGTTATAATTAGCAGCATTTATTAGTATTACACCGGCTCTTTCATATGTCTGCATCCATTTGCATACATTAAGCAAAAGTTTGCCAACGCTGCCTATTTGCCATTCATTCATTCATTCTTCCATTCACTTAAATAAGTATTTATGTGATCGCATTTATATGCCTATAATCCATGCAGATTCATCGGGAACCCCACGAGGGTGCCATAGCGAAGATCTGATGAAATATACAGGTCTCAATGAGAACATTTTTAGACACCTCCCAAACATGGTTTTCATATTTGGTGCGCTTTATTGCAAGTTGTTTCACAAACCTCTTGCTTGTCCATTGCTTTTAGGAGAAAGAGAGAGAGAGAGAGAGAGAGAGAGAGAGAGAGAGAGAGAGAGAGAGAGAGAGAGAGAGAGAGAGAGATATACTTGTTTTAATAACATGTTTAGGTAAACTAGTAAAAAAATATTTTGTATATGGAAATGAGAGAGAGAGAGAGAGAGAGAGAGAGAGAGAGAGAGAGAGAGAGAGAGAGAGAGAGAGAGTGTTTGTGTGTATGTGTGCGTGAGTGTATGTATTTGTTTATGATGACGTTAATATGTTAATTAATATAGACATATTTTATGTATGGAAATATAAAAGAGAGAGAGAGAGAGAGAGAGAGAGAGAGAGAGAGAGAGAGAGAGAGAATTTGTTCATGATAACATGTTTAGGTAAGCTAGTAAAAAGTATTTTGTATGTGGAAATGAGAGAGAGAGAGAGAGAGAGAGAGAGAGAGAGAGAGAGAGAGAATTTGTTCATGATAACATGTCTAGGTAAGCTAGTAAAAAAATATTTTGTATGTGGAAATGAAATGAGAGAGAGAGAGAGAGAGAGAGAGAGAGAGAGAGAGAGAGAGAGATTGGTAATTTGAGGCAAGCGGACGCTATCCTCCATTACACTGGCCTTGGAACATGAGGAACAGTGAAGCTCATTTACATCTAAATAGTCGGTTCTGTAGCTGTAACACTTGAGAAAGAACCGCTCCCGTGTAAATGAATGCCACGGGAGGGGGCAAGTTTCGGATTAAAGCTTTTTCTCTGAATATTTGCTCTTGTTAGGCCTGGGAGAGAACTTTTGGTCTTATTACGAAGCGCCGTGGAGTATGATACTTTGTGAATGTATTATTATTATTACTACTCCTAATACTACTACTACTACTACTACTACTATTATTATTATTATTATTATTATTATTATTATTATTATTATTATTATTATTATTACTCAGAACATGAACCGTATTCGTAATAAGTGTAATCCTTCGGGCCAGCCCTAGGAGAGCTGTTAATCAGCTCAGTGGTCTGGTAAAACTAAGGTATACTTAACTTGTTAACGTATGGAACAATTCCACAGGGGCCATTGACTTGAATTCCAGGCTTCCAAAGAATATGTTTTTTCATTTGAAAGAAGTAACAGAAATAATAGGAAATACAGGAAGAAGATATCCACTTATTAGAAAAGAACAAAAATAACAAATTAACTAATAAATAGATAAAAATGTAATTAGATTATTAAAATACGAGGAGAATTGTTTTAGGGTAGTAGTGTGTTGCATCTTCGCTTGAAGTTTTGAGGTTCCAATTGCGCAACATCTGGATGGCTGTTCCAAAATCCAAAGGTGTGAGGACTGGAGGACCTCTGGAACTGAGAAGTTCGACAGCGAGGCAAAACATTTACTGCATATTGGTGCTGCTGTTCAGTAAATCTGGTTTCTCTCGGATTATTGCTGTTCAGAGTACTCAAGGCTTTCACAGGACCTCTTGCAAAGCGTAATATGTTATTTACATCAGAAGCCTTCAATATGCTCCGTGATCTATTTTGTAACAGAATTTTTTTACATATTCCAGGTTACAATCGTAACATGCAGGATAAGATATACTTTACTGCTGTATTAAAGGCTCTGATTCATGTAATATTTTTCCTTCTAATCATGACCTAAAATATTGTTACAATATATATATATATATATATATATATATATATATATATATATATATATATATATATATATATATATATATATATATATATATATATATATAATATAATATGATATATATAGATATGTGTATGTGTTTGTGTAGATTTATTTCCAATAAGGCTTATGGTAAAGGTAAGCTGTACATAGATGTGAATTTCCCATGTTGATCAGTATCAAAAGGATTGCAATATCTACCATCCAATAACCGCATTCGCCCCTCTCTCTCTCTCTCTCTCTCTCTCTCTCTCTCTCTCTCTCTCTCTCTCTCTCTCTCTCTCTCTCTCTCTCTTTGTTGACAGCCGCTCTTTGTGGTCTTGATAGATATGTTTACTTGGTGCTTCGCCCGTCCTTTGTATTTAATCTGACAAGGGATTACACAGTAGAGTGATTACGAAGATTACATGAATACGCTTCCACTTCATACACTGTCATGAAGTCAGACCTCCTCCCCCGCCCCACCTCCGGAAGTCTCGCTAATAAGGTGACAATTTTATTCAGTCCCCTTCACAGATTATGGTCGGTGTCCTTAGCAAGATTTTTGTCTTATTTTTTTTTATTTGCCCGACTTAACTGAACTGTAATTACAGAAACTATTTTTGCCAACTACGACTACAATTATTGGTTAGCTATAGATTTTTAACTCCTGTAAGGGGGGCAGTGCCGTCAGTGCACCTCACACGATGCACTGTAGGCATTACTTAAGGTTCTTTGCGGAGTCCCTTCGGCCCTTAGCTGTAGCCCCGCTCATTCCATGCACTTTATCTCCTTTCATATTCTCTTTCTTCCATCTTACTTTCCACCGTCTCCTAACAATTGTTTCATAATGCAAATGCGAGGTTTTCCTCCTGTTACACCTTTCAAACCGTTTTGTTTCTCTCAATTCCCCTTTCAGTGCTGAATAACCTCATAGGTCCCAGGGCTCGACATTTGGCCTAAATGTTATATTCCTATAGGCTTCTAAAGTAGCAGATGCTGTGAAAATTTTACGCCATTGTTGGCTTAAGAAACAGGAGATCGGCGCCTGCCCTATGAACCTACAGAGGCCTAGGAGGACTTTAACTTTTAATAATCGTTATAGACCAAAAGCGTGAAAATGAAAATATGGAAATATATGGCAGTACGCAGAAGGATTTTGCAAGACGAACTACGCAACTGGGACCGTATCTTTAACGCAATTCCGGTAACAGCATTGAAGTGTTGCTCGCTCTAAATTCACATTTTCTTTTCGCATTGTTTTTCTGTACCGCAGTCATTAAACGCACCCTTCAAACGGCGGTGCATATGGGTACGCGAGCCAGGGGGAAAAATAGGTTATCTTTCAGCACAAGTGACCAATCAAGGTTGGGTCAAAACTGCAAGAGTAATAGATTTGTCTGTTTCGGGAACTCTCTCTCTCTCTCTCTCTCTCTCTCTCTCTCTCTCTCTCTCTCTCTCTCTCTCTCTCTCTCTCTCTCTCAGATTCTTGCGGTTTATTTTTCATATTTTTTTTCTATGCAGCACCAAAACATCGAGCGCGGATTGTTTTTATTTATTCTGGGTTTTTTTTACTGATATATATATATGTATATATATATATATATATATATATATATATATATATATATATGTATCACATGTGTTGAATAACAACCATAATTTCCTTATTCACTTGCAAACGGAAATTCAGTCAACCTAAACACCTGCTGAGACTGTAAATTGAAAAATGAGATAGACTAACCTCAAATGAATCCCTTCAAGAACAAAAAGAGAAAATTATCCCGCGCGTATTCCCATTGATGCAAAAATAAAAGCTGTAAAACTGATACCTTTACTTTCCAGTTGAGAGAGAGAGAGAGAGAGAGAGAGAGAGAATCAAATTGTAAAAGCTTTCCTTCATGAGATACACTCACGATCAATATATTTTTTTTTAATTTGCCTTCTTTCACATGAGAACTTCACCACTGATTAACACAAGGGATTTCGCTCATCTACGAATTTCTTCATCCAGAACTGAAGTATTGAACTCTAATCCCCCAAAGTGAGTTGAGCTCTTAACAGAGGGAAATCAAAAGAGATTCCCTCATTCTCTTAGTTACCTCATTCTTCATTGCGGGTATTTCATGGGAGTCAGTTCTATCTGCTGTGGAAACTTTTGTCACGTAGAATCCCAAGAATTATACAAAAATTTCCGTGCCTGTGAGAGTTGTAGTCATTAGAATCCGTTCCAAATATATTTCGGTTTCTTCTAACCTGGGAAATTTTGAGCAGTTTACATTTAGTTTGTTTGGAAATAAAAGAATTGTGTCAGTGATGTTCAAGCGGGCCAGAACAAACTTCTTTATAGCACAGTAGTGGTTCCATTAGACAGTAATGATTCCAGTGTTTATTGTATAGCAGTGGGTCCAGACTTGATAGTACACTAGTGGTCCCAGTCTTACTAGTACAGTAGTGGGTTTCATATTTATACTACAGAATTGGTTCCTGTCTGTACAGTACAGTAGTGGCCCCAATGCAGTGGCGATTCTTGTCCCAATAGTACAGTAGTGATTGCAGTCTTTAAAGTACAGTAGTGGCTCCTGTCTTTGTAGTTCAGTAGCAATACCAGCCTTTGTAGTACAGTGGTGATTCCTGTCTTAACAGTACAGCAGTGATTCCAGTCTTTAAAGTACAGTAGTGGCTCCAGTCTTTGTAGTTCAGTAGCAGTGCCAGTCTTTATAGTATAGTAGCGACTCTAGTCCTTACAGTGCTGTAGTGGTTTCAGTCTTTGCACTGTAGTGATTCCAGTTTTATAGAGCAGTAGTGGTTCCATACTACAGTAGTGGTTTCAATCTTAATAGTACATAGTAGCAGTACCAGTCTTTCTGACGCAGTAGTGGTTCCAATCTTTGAAATACTGAGATCTTATATTGTCCATGGAAGCCCTTACTAGATTATTGATGTACAGTGTCATTTTTTTATGTGATAATGTCTTCAAATGTCAAAATGTATTTTTAACCCTCCTTTAATTCCTTTTGCCAAAGAAAAACAAAATCAAAAGAAAAAAAAGTGCTTTTAGAGTAAAAAAAAAACTTTTAATAACCATGATTGCTGTTGGCCAAGATATCTGTGTTGTTGGATGGAGGAATTTATATTGCTCTTCTCGAAGCAAATGGAATTTGAGCCGAAACTTTGTTCACGAACGAAAGGAAAGTTTTGAGGGTTTGCAATTCATGAAGTGAATTAAGGAATTATTTTCTGTTTTGTTTTGTGCTCTTATTGGAAATGAATTAAAGTTCGTCTGCCCAGACTCTCGGACAGAACTTTCTTTTTCTTTCTCTCTCTTTCTCTCTCTTTCTTTTTATGACAAAGTTACTAATTAGTTCGCATTTTGAATTGTTGAGCGCTGCCCTGATGATGATGGTGATGGTAATTATTATTATTATTGTTATTATTATTATACAGTGTTCTGAATTGCTAGGCATTGGAGGTAATAATGATTGTTAATGTAGTTTTGGTGGATTTAGTTTTTCCGTTGTAGATTTTTTTTTGTTTTTGCTTTTTTTGTATGATAGTAGTATCATTAAAAATAGTAGTAGTAGTAGTAGTAGTAGTAGTAGTAGTAGTAGTAGTAGTAGTAGTAGTAGTATCACTATTAATTGTAGTGGTGTGACTTTTTGACTGATGAAGTTACACAAATCTATTAAAAAATTTATTATATACTGTAGAGTGGCAAAGCGAAGCGTGCACGCAGTATTTAACAAGAGAGAAAGAGAGAGAGAGAGAGAGAGAGAGAGAGAGAAAGATCTTAACATATTCATATTTGTATTTTTATGGAGAATCCATCTGCTGTAAACACACCGAATATATTTATTTTTCGCCGCTGTAAACCAAAACTGAAAAACATCAGATACTCCCGTGTATAGTATTATTTCTGATATACTGATAAAAAAAAACAAACACGTGTAACAGTATAACTCCCGCCCCCCCCAAAAAAAAGCTACAACACAGCGTCAGGTGAAATCTAAAGATTTATCTTTTTAAAGCCCAGTCAAAGCCATGTCGATATTTCCTCTCTCCGTCATGAGTACAATGAGGACCGTCGACAAAAGCTTTTTCGACGTCGAAGCCTTCTGTTCTTGTAGGTGAGATAAAAAGAAATGTATATATTATAAAGGTGGATTCAGATATCTGATAGAAAAGATTTCTGGGGAAAAGAGGTACATTATACTCCACTTTTTTTCCGTGAACATATTTCTGGGTCCCTTCGAAGAAAAAAAATATACATTTGTGTGTATATATATAATATATATAAATATATGTGTGTATGTATGTATATATATAATTATATATATATATATATATATATATATATATATATATATATATATATATATGTGTATATATATGAATATATGTTATGTATGTGTATATATGTAGTTATATATATACATATATATATATATATATATATATATATATATATATATATATATATATATGTATATGTATATATATATGTATATATATAATGTAATATAATATAATATATAATATAATATAATATAATATAATATAATATAATATAAAAAATCCTCTTAGGCCTCTGTAGGCTCATAGGGCAGGCGCTGATCTCCTGTTTCTTAGGCCGACAGGCAGTGAGGGCCAGATATATATATATATATATATATATATATATATATATATATATATATATATATATATATATATATATATATATATATATATATATATATGTATGTACGTATGTATCGCTATATTTCTTTGACTGGGATGTCTAAAGTTAGTTTATGCCGTGAAATCCTCATTTTGCCGCGATTGTTTAGCTAAATCGTTTCATGTTTCAATAAACCAAGATAAAATGGCGTGTTGAAGTTAGCCAAAATTTTAACAAGAAAAAGTTAGTTTCGTCATAAGACAATATTCGCAAAAAGTAACGCAATAGAGATATATAATGTCTTTTACACCTCGAGAAACGTCTTAGAAGAAATTGCTAACGGCATTTCTTCTTCTGAATTCTTTCCGTCGCATCGGTTTGAAAATGCCTATTTTGCAATATAATTACAAATCAAGAATCTCTTGCAACAGATATTTGTTACATCTCTCAGCATGTGAGTGCATGAGAGTATTTTATTTTTAAAGGTTTCTTTATTATTATTATTATTATTATTATTATTATTATTATTATTATTGTTATTATTATTATTATTATTATTATTATTATTATTATTATTATTATTATTATTATTATTATATTACTGGTGGTGAAGAAATCCACGATGGTGTATGTGGGAATATATTTATTGAAATTCATGCAAAACGAGAGCGTTCGAGAGCCTGCTCAGTTCTCCTTCTCAGTCTGACTAAAACACTGAAGTAACTATCGAAGTAAAAAGGTTTAACAAAAAAAAAAATAAAATAAAATAAAAGTTGTCATAATAATAATAATAATAATAATAATAATATGATTATTATTATTATTATTATTATTATTATTATTATTATTATTATTATTATTATTATTATTATTATTATTGGAGAAGCAAATCCACAGTTATGTATATGTATATATATTTAAAGATGAATCTGCACTGATTTATCTTTAAATATATGTACATGTCCATACCTGTGGATTTGCTTCTCCATTTTAAGACTCATGCTACTATGAGTATTATTATTATTATTATTATTATTATTATTATTATTATTATTATTATTATTATTATTATTATTATTAGTAATCATGATCATGGGTATTGGAAAAGTTTATCACCTAGGATACATTTTCATTACCGCTGGTAAGAGCTTGTTTATATATTCGATAACGTTTTATCATCGAATGTTTGCACATAATTAAAAACCAAACAATAATATTTTATCTTTTTTTTTTTACATGGAAGGGACCATGTGAAAGCGGAATTCGATAATGAATTAAAAATAATAACATTGAACTTACGTAATGAAAATTCATTTTACCAACCAGTGTATTGCTGTTGTGTGTGTATATATATATATATATATATATATATATATATATATATATATATATATATATATATATATATATATATATATATATATATATATATATTGTGATTTTGCAATCCAATTTTCGAAGAGATATACCAAAAACCTGGAGAATCATTCCCCGGAAGAGACGCGCATGCGTACATTTTTGTATATTTCGAAACCGCAACTAAAACCAAAATAATTGAATTTCTGATGGTGACGTGACTTCTCTGGACTCTCCAAAAGGAACAAAGACTTCATTCCTCTAAAAGGGTTTCGCAAACTAAGGAAAAGGAAGTATCAGAAACGAAGTGTCTTCTGCAAAAACGAAATCCCCAAGACTTTATTCTCCGGAGAATCAGCGCGCCACGAGAAGAGACAGGGCCTTTGTTTTAAGGCTGAAAAGTCTTGAGAGAGAAAAAAAGGGAATAATTCAATGGCATCTGGGATATATACTTGGGAAGGTCATGGCCCATGTGGTGTCACCTCCAAATATCCATTCCTATTGGGTTAGAATTAAATATTTAGTTTGTGAATCTTATGTTTGTGAGATAATAAACCGCCATATGGCTAAGAATGAAAGAATTAAGTGATAAATGTTTGAGGGATATGTTGAGATAAATGTTTAATGTTTGAATCATATGTTTGAGATAATAAATTATCTTATGGTTCAGAGTTAGAGAATTGTAAGTTTAATGTTCGGATCATATGATGCAGAAAATATGATCACCTTATTGTTAAATTTAAATTATTTTCGATGAGGTATTTTGAAAGTAAGCTCGTCATTCGAAAGCATCCATTTTTTTTTATATTTTCTTTTTAGTTTTCTGTAAAAGAAAACTGTTGTGCCGGCTTTGTCTGTCCGCACTTTTTCTGTCCGCCCTCAGCTCTTAAAAACTACTGAAGCTAGAGGGCTGCAAATTGGTATGTTGATCATCCATCCTTCAATCATCAAACATACCAAATTGCAGCCCTCTAGCCTCAGTTTTTTTTTATTTTATTTAAGGTTGAAGTTAGTTTTTGGCAACAATATAGGATATGCCACCACCGGGCAGTGGTTCAAGTTTCATGGACGGCGGCTCACACAGCATTATACCGAGACCACCGAAAGACAGATCTATTTTCGTTGGATTTATTAGACGCTGTACAGAAAACGCGATTGCGCCGAAGTTTCTTCGACGCATTTTTTACTTTTTTTGACGTGCTGATTAGGCGCTCAATTTCAGCAATAGGTCATTGCCTTCATTATGGATGCTGATTGATCGTTCACTGAACCTGTCGCTTTGTCGTTTGTGCTTAACGAATGTTCGTTTCCTGGTTTTTTTTATTTTTTTTTTCATTTTCTTCGAGGAAAATCATGGGAGTAATCCATATTAATTTTAGGAGAGAGAGAGAGAGAGAGACTTGACATAAATCATATAATTAAGATTCGGTAAGGAAAATCGTCCATATTAATTCAATAGAGAGAGAGAGAGAGAGTAATTGACGCAAATCGTATAATTTAGATTCGTCAAGGAAAAACATTCATGTTAATTCAAAAGAGAGAGAGAGAGTAATTGACTCAAATCATATAATTTAGATTCGTCAAGGAAAAGCGTTCATGTTAATTCAAAGAGAGAGAGAGAGAGAGAGAGAGAGAGAGAGAGAGAGAGACTTGACACGAGTCATATTAAATTGAAGTTTTAGCACCTGTCTGCTTTGCATATGGAAATTCTGCTTTAAGAACAACGACGCCCGGGAGGCAATTAATTTAAATATTTTATTACCCTCCTGGAGTTAAGAGAGAGAGAGAGAGAGAGAGAGAGAGAGAGAGAGAGATCAAGGTAACAAAAACTTTCAAAAGAGTCTTTCAAATCGAAAATTCAGTTTAAAGACTAACAGCTAAAGACAGGTTGATTGATTCAGTTTTATAGAATGGCGTCACAGCTCTCAGGGTCATAAACGCCCACATCAAAAAATAACTATCCATTGGATGGCCCTTGACCGTGAAGTACGTATTGGCAATATGACAAACCAAAAAGAACGTGAGAATTGCGTCAGTGGAGAGAGAGGAAATTAAGTGATACCCAATTAACAAAGACGATTAATCCGATAATCCCTATTCCAGGATCCGTCAATCTCTTAGTGAGAGCGATAACGGCTTTAAGCCTCTTGAAATTAACTAAGGTCTCGTTTCGTAATAAGCGCGTCTTGTTTGCGTTCTTTTCCGTATATTAATCCTTTTGATTAAATTCTCCACGAAAATTTCTTTACTTGCTACAAGGAGTTGCAAGGGTTAGGATGTCTCAAAGACTTATTGGTCCATCCGGGGAGACATCATGTGCTCACTTATTTCTTGGAGCATTTCTTTACATGTTACAAGGAGTTACAAGGATTGAGGATGTCTCAAATTCTTTGCATGTTACAAGGAGTTACAAGGATTAAGGATGTCTCAAATTCTTTACATGTTACAAGGAGTTACAAGAATTAAGGATGTCTCAAATTCTTTGCATGTTACAAGGAGTTACAAGGATTAAGGATGTCTCAAATTCTTTACATGTTACAAGGAGCTACAAGGATTAAGGATGTCTCAAATTCTTTACATGTTACAAGGAGCTACAAGGATTAAGGATGTCTCAAATTCTTTACATGTTACAAGGAGCTACAAGGATTAAGGATGTCTCAAATTCTTTACATGTTACAAGGAGTTACAAGGATTAGGATGTCTCAAAGACTTATCAGTCCACCCGAGGAGACATCACGTGCTCACTTATCTCTAGGAGCAGGTTTTACTGTTCATTCACAGTGTTCTTCTAATGATTTTGTCTAGCTTTCTTTTAAACTCTTCCACAGTATTGCTGTTTACAACTTTTGGTGGCACTTTATTCCATGTGTCACGTGTCTTGTGAATGCTGTAAGTCTTCTTATTCGCATAGTCAAGCGAGAGAGAGAGAGAGAGAGAGAGAGAGAGAGAGAGAGAGAGACTTAAAGGTTGCATATCGTGTTTCATACGATTCTTGCCTCTGGAATATGCGTCGGGCAAAGCCCGTCTCTGGGCGTTGAAACGTCTGGCATTAAGGCTAGAATCATCGTTGGGAGCCGGCATCTGTGTAGAGAATCATCGTCGGGAGACCTTGTCTACCCCGAGGTCCAGAGCCTGTACTCTGGAGAATCATCGTAGGGAGACGCTGTCTCTGCAAGAGAAGTATCGTAGGGACACGCTTTCTGTGCAAGAGAATTATCGCCGGGAGACGCTGTCTGTGCAAAGAAAATTATCGTCGGGAGACGCTGTCTGTAAGAGAATTGTCGTCGGGAGACGCTGTCTGTACGAGAGAATTATCGTCGTGACACGCTGTCTGTGCCAGAGAATTATCTTCGGGAGACGCTGTCCGTACAAGAGAATCATCGTCGGGAGACGCTGTCTGTGCAAGGGAATCATCGTCGGGAGACGCTGTCCGTACAAGAGAATCATCGTCGGGAGACGCTGTCTGTGCAAGAGAATCAGCGTCGGGAGACGCTGTCCGTACAAGAGAATCATCGTCGGGAGACGCTGTCCGCACAAGAGAATCATCGTCGGGAGACGCTGTCCGTACAAGAGAATCAGCGTCGGGAGACGCTGTCCGTACAAGAGAATCATCGCCGGGAAACGCTGTCTGTGCAAGAGAATCAGCGTCGGGAGACGCTGTCCGTACAAGAGAATCATCGTCGGGAGACGCTGTCCGCACAAGAGAATCATCGTCGGGAGACGCTGTCCGTACAAGAGAATCAGCGTCGGGAGACGCTGTCCGTACAAGAAAATCATCACCGGGAAACGCTGTCTGTGCAAGAGAATCAGCGTCGGGAGACGCTGTCCGTACAAGAGAACCATTGTGGGGAGACGCTGTCTGTGTAAGATAATCATCGTCGGGAGACGCTGTCCTTTCAAGAGAATCATCGTCGGGAGACGCTGTCTGTGCAAGAGAATTATCGTCGGGAGACGCTGTCTGTGCAAGAGAATCAGCGTCGGGAGACTCTGTCTGTGCAAGAGAATCATCGTCGGGAGACTCTGTCTGTGCAAGAGAATCATCGTCGGGAGACGTGTCTGTGCAGGAGAATCACCGTCGCTTGTAGCTTTTGCCATGGAGAGAATACTGAGAATCTGTCATGAAATAGAATCCCTAACTTCAGATTTTGCACTCCTGCAACTTCCGTGGTGTATGTGTAATCACGTTTTGAAGTATTTAAATGGACAAAAAGTTGTGCGTATTTATAAAAGTGGAACGATAGGTTTCTATATTTGCTTCAGTGTCTCCTATTCAGCAAGTATGTACGTATTACAACATAATATATATATAATATATATATAATATATATATATATATATGTATATATATATATATATAATATATATAATATATATATACTGTATATATATATATATATATATATATATATATATATATATATATATATATATAAATCAGAATGTAACATTTAATTTCTCTTCTTATCATATCTCAATTTTCAGTTAGAAATTCTCACCAATTCACTGAAAATCAAGCAGATATTGTTCACTTTCTCATTCAGTAAAAACTTATTCGCCAATAATTACATCTCGAAACTTCGGTAACGAATAAGTGATACGAACGTTTAAGAAAGTGAATGAAACGTTTTCGTGTCACCTAAATTTCGGAACAAGAATCGTTTATGGTTCACGTAATGCAATTAATTATGCTGGCCCCCAGTGTCCAAAACGAATGTATGAATGTATCCCGAAAAGGTTATATGTAAAATGAAATTGTCCCTAATTCGTTTGTCGATTGCTTTTGGCAGTGGCAATTGTTGTCATGATTTGAAATGTTCGTCTATTAATGATATAGCCGAGTTTTGTCGTTTATGGTAGCCTAGAAATTCAATAAACATTATCATTAAAAACGTTTTCTTACATTTGCTCATGAGAACTTTGTTTGGTAGGTGAATTGTGCATGAAACAATAATCTTCCTTGAGTTCTTTTTAGTTTTCTGTAAAAGAAAATGATTGTGCCGGCTATGTCTGTCCGTCGGCACTTTATTCTGTCCGCACTTTTTCTATCCGCCCTCAGATCTTAAACTCTACTGAGGCTATAGGGCTGTAAATTGGCATGTTGATCATCCACCCTCCAAACATCAACCATACCAAATTGCAGCCCTCTAGCCTCAGTAGTTTTTATTTTATTTAAGGTTAAGATATAGGATAGGTCACCACGGGCCGTGGTTAAAGATTCATTGGCCGCGGCTCGTACAGCATTGTACAGAGACCACCCAAAGATAGATCTATTTTCGGTGGCCTTGATTATACGCTGTACGGAAAAACTCGATTGCGCCGAAGAAACTTCGGCGCATTTTTTACTTGTTTTCTCTCTGTCAGCAATGAGATTGCTTTTTGGTGTCTGTGTTTTTACTGCTTTCAAGTTGTCTAATGACCACACATACACTCAAGTATTTTCGTAGAATAATACCCAAACATTAACCGATAAAATGATAAACCTGGCGTCCTTGTTTTTTCTTTGTCGGAAGGATCAAAGGGAAATGAAACTGAAATGAAAATGCAGTGTGCAGTGCAGTTGCATATAACAATTCCAATTATGTAAACCGGCCCCTTTAGAACCTTGGAAAATGTCAGTTAATCAGGTCGACCTTTCTAATACAACAAAATCGATCATTTATCAAAGCACGCTGGGTCTGTTAAGCAAATAGCATTTATCAACTCCCCCCCACCCAACCTCTCTCTCTCTCTCTCATGAGTAAATTTTGAGTTTATCCACCTCTCTCTCTCTCTCTCTCTCTCTCTCTCTCTCTCTCTCTCTCTCTCTCTCTCTCTCATGAGTAAATTTTGAGTTTATCAACTCTCTCTCTCTCTCTCTCTCTCTCTCTCTCTCTCTCTCTCTCTCTCTCTCTCTCTCTCTGATTAGAGAATTTGGAAAAATCCAAAAACAGCTCCCGGTTTCAAATATCCTGTCCTAGTCTCTTAAACTCAAACTGGTGCGTGGCGTTTTTGATCTAACAAATATGCCAGGCAATTCGTGGAAGGCAACTGAGAACCTTTAGATTTTATATTTTATTTTATACCTTTTCGGAAAACTTCACTAAGAGAGAGAGAGAGAGAGAGAGAGAGAGAGAGAGAGAGAGAGATAGAGAGAGAGGTTAGAATCTAATATCATCAAGATCCTCTGAACATCACACTAACATCTTTACATTTTCCAGAATGATGTTAGGACAAATAAGAAGACTGAGACTACAGAAATATTTTATTTTACATCTTTCTGGAACACTTCACTGGAAGAGAGAGAGAGAGAGAGAGAGAGAGAGAGAGAGAGTAGAACCTAATAACATCAAGATCCTCTGAACGTCACACGACAATCTTTCCATTTTCCAGAAGGATGTTAGGACAGATATAAAGACGGAGACTTCAGAAACAGGGATAATGAGAATATTTAGATTCTATATTTTATTTATAGACTTTGTACCACTTCACTGAGAGAGAGAGAGAGAGAGAGAGAGAGAGAGAGAGAGAGAGAGAGAGAGAGAGAGAGAGAGAGAGAGAGGGAGAGTGGCGGGGTCGGGGGAGGTTGTTTGTAGAACCTAATATCATCTGTAGATCCTCTGAACATCACACTAACATCTTTCCACTTTCCAAAATGATGTTAGGACAGATAAAAAAGACTGAGACTCAAGGAACAGGGAATGTTATTTGCATGATGACGATGAGGGCTAAAATGATTAGACCAACTCTGTCAGATATATTGGCTGTGAACATAACGTCGCTTTGTATTGGGTGCTACGTATCTGGAAATCGGAGCTTGTCAGCTTAATGTGTTGATGTTTAACCCGGTATGATGATGTTCCGTGTAATACAAATTGGAAATTACTGTACATGGACGTTCTTCCTTTAAAGTTCAATATTGTTTATGAAATTTAATTGAAGAAGGCAAATTATGTTTAGTAATCTAATCAGCAAGTGGTTAGGTAAGTCTTAAAGGTTGTAATTGTTCAAAATTAGCTAGCCATCAGAGCAATTAACAACACAATTGGATTGTAACGGAAAAAAAATGAGACCATTTACCTCGAGAGCTTTGATCAAGGGAGAAATTTTAATAATCTATCTTGGAATAAGGAGATATACATGCGATGTAACGTCTTAATATTTTGGGAAGCATTATTTAGATCATCAAACTGATTATTAGGCCATAAATCTCAGCCTTGCGTTTTCCTACCATTAATTCTCTTGGCTGCCAGTCGATAAAAACATTCCAGTGGGGAGACCTAAATATATTTCTGTTTTATGGCGACTCTGTCTTGTTATTATTATTATTATTATTATTATTATTATTATTATTATTATTATTATTATTCAGAAGATGAACCCTGTTCATATGGAAAACCCCACAGGGGTCATTTACTTGAATTACAAGCTCCCAAAGAATATGGTGTTGATTATGGGGGAGAAGATTAATAATACGGTTGCTTGAGCGAATTATCGAAGTTTGTACGTTGGGAACAAGACATGAACGATTAGGAAGAACATAAAAAAAAAGAGGACAACAATGTAAGGTTTCAGTACTTTGGGAAACAAAGAGAGAAGGACAGGAAACTGGCTGTGATGTTGGAACGGAGAAAGATCACTATAAAGGCACCTAAGGAATGTGAGTTTGCCGCTGACGAAAGGCTTGCTATATCTTCTACGCCTGTTTACGCTCCTGCCTTTTTATGAGGACACACACACACACACACACACACACACACACACACACACATATATATATATATATATATATATATATATATATATATATATATATATATATATATATATATATATATATATATACTGTATATTTATGTATGTATATATGTTTTGTTTGCTACAAAAATGCGCTGGGGTGTTTAGTAACACTGCGATTTCATATGAGATAAAATAAAATAAATGAGTAATTAGAACTATAATCTAAAAATATATATATATATATATATATATATATATATATATATATATATATATATATATATATATATATATATATATATATATATTCATATTCATATATGTGTGTGTGTGTGTGTGTGTGTGTGTGTGTGACAGGAGCGCCGAAACCGAATGTCACGTAAACTAAAACTCCTCCCGAAGATTAATTTCCGTGAGAGAATCCTCATATCAGAATGCCAGAGAAATACCAGGAGTTTGGAGGGGAGAGAGAGAGAGAGAGAGAGAGAGAGAGAGAGAGAGAGAGAGAGAGAGAGAGAGAGAGAGAGAGCAAAGCCATAACTGCTCCTTTTTATTTTCTGTCTTTTTCTGGAACGTCAGTCATAAATGTCCCAAGCTGTTCTCGTGTACTAATCCATTAACCCATACGGAAAATCATTCATTCAATACTTTCTTCTGTCCACAAAGATTACTTCCTGTTTCATTCCATTTGCGAAATCTCTTCTTTCTTCCTCTCCTTCTTTTTTTGTATTTTCTGTCGCGAAAAGAATAAATGTATTCATGCAAATGGACAGTCATGTATGCAGAGGAGGGACCATATTTGGGCCACTGGTTAGTTTTATGTGCTTGTCCACGGAAATCCTACGTCCGCTATGGAAATGTGTTGCCACATTCACAAGATATAAGACTCTCTCTCTGTCTCTCTGTCCCTGTCTGTGTGTGTGTGTGTGTGTGTGTGTGTGTGTGTGTGTGTGTGTGTGTGTGTGTGTGTGTGTTGGGGCCGGGCGGGAGGGGGGAGGGAAGACCTTATCCTTACTGTATGGCAATTGCAAACGACGGCGGTTGTATTTTTCCAAAACTGTCGCAATCATCTCTCTCTCTCTCTCTCTCTCTCTCTCTCTCTGGGGAAAGGGAGACCATAGTGTATGGGAATTTCAAATGATGAAAGATATGTTTTCCAAATCTCTCTCTCTCTCTCTCTCTCTCTCTCTCTCTCTCTCTCTCTCTCTCTCTCTGGGGAAAGGTAGACCTTATTTTATGGCAGTTTCAAATGATGATAGTTGTATTTTCCAAAAATATAGCCATCAAGTTTCTCTCTCTCTCTCTCTCTCTCTCTCTCTCTCTCTCTCTCTCTCTCTCTCTCTCTCTCTCTCTCTCTCTCTCTCTCTAGGAAAGGGAAGGAGACATTATTGTACGACAATTGCTAAACGATGGCAGTTGTATTTCTCCAAAAATATCGCAATCATGTCAATGATGCTTACAATTTCCAGTTTTAAGTTTTCTGCCTTTTTTCCGTGAATATTTGCCTTTGAAGGCAGATTCCATTTGACTTTTTTATTAGTGAGATTAAATCCGAAAATGCAAAAAGAATCTGATAACTAGTGATCACGCTTTGATACATGATACCATGAAACATTCCCGTCTTTTTTTTTGGTGGGGGGGGGGGTTTATTCAGCATTCACTTAAACCATGTGCTGAGGTATATATAGAAAGAGAGAGAGAGATAGAGAGAGGGGGGAGAACGAGTGGAGTGGGTCGGGAGAGAGAGAGAGACAGACAGACAGCTATTTGGGCGTGTCCGTAAGTATGGGTGTGAGATAAACGGGGAGAGAGGGAGAGAGAGAGAGAGAGAAAGAGAGAGAGAGAGAGAGAGAGAGAGAGAGATTTGAGCTTGTTTTTATGCTACTAAAAGAATGAATTACCCCTTGTGAGTATTCATGTTTTTATATATGATTTTTGACGCGCACTTTCGCGTGTAAGTGTGTGCGTGTGTGTGTGTGTTTGTGTATGTATATGTGTGTGTGTGGGATAGATAATCATTAATCCTAAAACATATTATGTAAAAAAAACCATTCAAAAACAAACTCGACTAATTACATTTCTGCGTAAAAAAAAATTACGCTAATTGAATTATGTTTCGAGACTGTTGATTTTTCTTGTTAATTAAAAGTCATTTGAATATGCTGCAACATTATTTGCTATAAAAATACACTCGTTGTTGCCCTTGCAGTTTACTATGCACATAAAAAACATAAAATGTCCGGAGGTTTAGTAACACTCTGGGATTTCATATGCACAAAATAGTAATATATGTGTGTGTTTATATATGTATGTGTATATATATATACATGTATATACACACATATATGTGTAATATATATATTCTGCAATCATTACTTAACAATATAAGTGCAGACACAGTTCCCTCGAAGAAAACTATGCATCCAAGTATGCAATAATGTCACATCAGGCAAAGATCAAGCGTTCACTTCAACACTAGCGTCGGCAGCTTATCTCATACATATTACAAACGTGTTGAAAACAAGTCGACGACTGTAAGTGGAGAACGAATCTTTTGCTAACGATAGGTAACTATGCGAAGCACTGATTAGGACTTACCAGTAAGTCGCTAGGTTGTATTCAACCTGTTTGCGATGTGTTTGATATAAGTTGTTGACATGTGGCCACTGCATGCTTTGCTGTAGTGGGGGCACACGCGTATACAACAGCCTTACAGACCTTACAGACCTTACAGTTCGTTCGGGTTGCCCCAGGTCCCTCAGTGTGAGGCACCTTTGATGTCTACCAGAGAATTGCTAACGCATCTTCCGGTATATTTTGCATCTTCCAGTTTTGGATGGTCTGGGATGCATCTTAGATATTTGTCGAGCTTATTCTTAAACACATCTACGCTCACTCCTGTTATGTTCCTCAGATGAGCTGGTAGCGCATTGAATAGATGCTGCATTATCGATGCTGGTGCGTGGTGGATTAATGTCCTGTGTGCTTTCCTTAGTTTTCCTGGTATAGTTTTTGGCACTATTAATCTACCTCTGCTTGCTCTTTTTGATATTTTTAGTTCCATGATGTTTTCGGTAATTCCTTCTATCTGTTTCCATGCTTGAATTACCATGTAGCGTTCTCTTCTCCTTTCAAGACTATATAAATTTAAGAATTGTAGTCTTTCCCAGTAGTCAAGGTCCTTAACTTCTTCTATTCTAGCTGTAAATGACCTTTGTACACTCTCTATTTGTACAATATCCTTTTGGTAGTGTGGGTACCATATTATATTGCAATATTCAAGTGGACTACGTTTTATAAAGCATAATCATGTGTTCAGCTTTTCTTGTTTTGAAGTGCCGGAACAACATTCCTATTTTTGCTTTGCATTTTGCCAATAGAATTGCTATTTGATCATTGCATAACATATTCCTATTCAACATCACACCAAGGTCTTTAACTGCTTCCTTGTTTGTGATTGTCTCATTATTAGGACCTTTATATGCATATAGCATTCCTACTTTATCACCATAGTTCATTGATTCAAATTTATCAGAGTTAAATACCATCCTATTTATCTCTGCCCATTTATATATTTTGTTTAGGTCTCTTTGTAGCGAGTTCCTATCTTCATCACAAGCAATTTTTCTACTTATTCTTGTGTCATCTGCGAAACTTCTTACTACTGAGTCCTTAACATTACTGTCTATGTCTGCAATCATAATCACAAACAGCAATGCAGCTAACACCGTACCCTGTGGTACACCGGATATTACCGTAGCTTCATCCGATTTCTCATCGTTTGCAATCACTATCTGTTTTCTGTTTTGCAAAAATTCTTTTATCCATCTTCCTACTTTGTCAACAATGTTATGTTTTCTCATTTTTTTCGCTAATATATTATGATCTACCTTGTCAAAAGCTTTTTCAAAGTCTAGGTAAACCACATCTGTATCTTTTTCATTTATCATATTTTTATATATGCTTTCATGGTGGACTAACAGTTGGGTATGTGTACTTTTTCCGGGTACAAAACCATGTTGAGAGAGAGAGAGAGAGAGAGAGAGAGAGAGAGAGATAATCCTTGCACTTGCATTTTCCCGTCAACACGCATGCAATTTTGCAACATCTCTCTCCAAGGTGTGCTTGAAATCGTCAGGGCCCTCATCAGCGTCTTGAAGACTTCATGATCTGAATTATTTTCGACTTGGCCCGCTGGTATATTTCATAAGAGGTCGACCTTTAAAGTTGATGGCTTTAGCGCTGATGAGGTCTGGGTCGCGGCCGAATTCATTTATACCCGAGCGAAGGAAAGAATTCGGGACAAAAAAAAAAATATCTCCTTGAAGCAGTTCGTTCCTTCGATATCAAAGCTCAAGACTCTGAGAGAGAAAGGGGTTATGTGTAAATCTCTCTCTCTCACTCTCTCTCTCTCTCTCACGATTTCAAGCACACCTTGGAGAAAGATGCTGCAAAATTGCATGCATGTTAACGGGAAAATACCAGTACAAGTCCCCCTCTCTCTCTCTCTCTCTCTCTCTCTCTCTCTCTCTCTCTCTCTCTCTCTCTCTCTCTCTCTCTCTCTCTCTGAAGAGAAGACCTTATTATATGACAATTGCAACCAATGGTAGCTGTATTTTTCAAAAAAAAAAGTCACCATCATGCTTCTCTCTCTCTCTCTCTCTCTCTCTCTCTCTCTCTCTCTCTCTCTCTCTCTGTGAAGAAGTGAAGACCTTATTGTATGACAATTGCAAACAGTGGTAGTTTTATTTTTCCAAAAAAAAATATCGCCATCACGCTCGCTTTCTCTCTCTCTCTCTCTCTCTCTCTCTCTCTCTCTCTCTCTCTCTCTCTCTCTCTCTCTCTCTGGAGAAGGGAAGACTGTATTGTATGACAATTACAATTGGTGGTAGTTTTATTTTTTCAAAAAAAATATCGCCATCATGTTCTCTCTCTCTCTCTCTCTCTCTCTCTCTCTCTCTCTCTCTCTCTCTCTCTCTCTCTCATCATAAAAATTCTCACCAGAGGAAAAGAACGCTATGCATAATTAATTTTTTCCTCTTTGTTGACGAAATGAAAACAATCTCTGTACAGCAATCCCTATAATTATCTCGCGAACTTCCACGTTAATAATGTACATCAACATATGTTATCGTGTTTTTTTTTTAATCCGTCGCATCAAAACCTGACAGGTTTGCAATTTTCCTTCGCAGTAACATATTCATAATTCTCTTTGAAGCGACGTTTTAGAATTCATCAGAGCCTGTTACTCCATTTTTTTGATTCCCCACAGATATCACTCCCACGTTCGTAATACTGACATATCTTCTTTTTTTTATCTATATTTGCTTACTTTTACTTTTTTGCATTTATAGGGAAACCATTTTTGGAATCTGTTGTAAACGGTCTCCTTCTCGGGGAATTAAACCGGTGGGAACTGAAGGACGAAGTGGTACCGTAGTGATCCCAAACATTTGTTGCATATCAGGTTCCTCTGGTTGTATCTCCCGTAGGGGGGAGCGCCATCAGAGCACCTCACGCGGTGCACTGTAGACATTACTTGAGGTTCTTTGCAGCGTCCCTTCGGGCCCTAGCTGCAACCCCCTTTCATTCCTTTTACTGTACCTCCGTTCGTATTTTCTTTCTCCCATCTTAATTTCCAACCTGTCCTAACAATTGTTTCATAGTGCAGCTGCGAGGCGCTTGGCCTTTGTCCTAAATTCTACATTCAGTTCAGTCCAGTTCACTAGAAACCGGACGTTTTTTTCACATCTAACCACTTTTTTGGGCAAGGACCTGCACTAACCAACCAACCAATATTACAGAAACTCTGTATCTAGAATATGGTGATTTTAGTTCGCGTAAAACACTTATCCTTTCCAACTGTGTCGCGAAGAAGCATCGGAACACTAAAGAAATAATGCAAATGGTTTGTCTTCAGTGAAGGACCAGGAAGGCTGCAGAAGGGTGTAGGGCTATCCACAGCATCCCAAAAGATGCCGAAAATCGAAACTGAGTCCCTAGTGATATATATATATATATATATATATATATATATATATATATATATATATATATATATATATATATATATATATATATATATATATATATATATATATATATGGATTCATAACTTATTTCCCGTAATAATTCATGAGTGTTCGACTCTTCTACTTTTACGGTCTCGAAAAAAATCATATAGTTTTCTGTCTCTCTCTCTCTCTCTCTCTCTCTCTCTCTCTCTCTCTCTCTCTCTCTCTCTCTCTCTATATATATATATATATATATATATATATATATATATATATATATATATATATATATATATATATATATATATAAGTTCTATATATATATATATATATATATATATATATATATATATATATATAAGTATATGTGTGTGTCTGTCTGTATGTGTTGCATTTTCGGTTCTATTTTGAGAACATGCCTTTTTTTTTTTTTTTTTTTTTTTTTTTTTACCTTTACCTCAGTGGCGCGCGGAGGACGGATTTATGCAAATACAGTCTTGCATGCAGCGGGACGACGTCCGGGACTTTGTTTATGTTCTCTTTGCCTTATGTCCTTTTTCCGGATGCCATAAATCGCTCGGCGAAATGCGCTGCCACATTTAAAAATGGTTATTCTGTGGAACGGCTAAATATATGACTTTTGTCTCTCTCTCTCTCTCTCTCTCTCTCTCTCTCTCTCTCTCTCTCTTAGATTTAGATTTTGTGGAACCTTATATATATATATAAGTTCTCTCTCTCTCTCTCTCTCTCTCTCTCTCTCTCTCTCTCTCTCTCTCTCTCTCTCTCTCTCTCTCTCTCTCTCTGACGATCTGTGAGCGGTCTGGGTGTGATTTAAGCTTTCAAGAAAATGCTGTTTCCAAAAGAAGACCTCTAGCACATTTAATTTCTTTATTATTTAATGTTAATATATCCCAATATATATATATATATATATATATATATATATATATATATATATATATGTGTGTGTGTGTGTGTGTATATATATATATACAGTATATATATATGTGTGTATATACTGTATGTATATGTATGTATATATATATATATATATATATATATATATATATATATATATATATATATATATATATATATATATATATATATATATATATGTGTGTGTGTGTGTGTGTGTGTGTGTGTGTGTGTGTATATATATATACATCAATTTATACAAGTTATACTTCGTACTACATCCGAGGAAAATATAATTGAGCCTTTAAACTTTTTATCAGATATTTCGATCAACAATGAAAATCGGAAACGGGATTTTTTATTTATCTGTGTGTATATATTTTGATTCACGTTGTAGCAACGTTCAGTAAGAAAGAATTCCCTAATCCGCTTGATCTCGGGCGCCAATCAGCCAAGTCTTAACGCTTGATCCCCTAAAACGCTTCCAGCCTGTACGTTAATCCTCCAGTCTATCGCTTTGTGCGCTTTTTCTTGCGTGGCCTCATACTTTCCATTATCGGAGTGTGAGCCCGATGGCGTATGTGCGCGCAGGAGCACGCTGTTAGTATACTGTATATGTATACGCATTAGAAATATGTATGTATAATATAGATATATATACATAGATAGATGGACATACACATATATATTTATATATATATTGCATATGTAAAGTATGTATGTATGTATCTGTATATATATATATATATATATATATATATATATATATATATATATATATATATAGCTAGATAGATGGACGTATACATTATATATATATGTACATACATTGCATCTGTATGTATCATATATATACAAACATATAATATATATGTTTGTATATATATATATATATATATATATATATATATATATATATATATATATATATATATATATATATATATATATATATTACTATACTATGAGATTCAGAGGCGTCGTGCACGGTTTTTTTATTTGACTCCTTATCAAAGAATCGGATGAAGGTGAAAGTTGGCATATGAATATTTCACAACCATACATTTTATTTTCTAACATCATCTTGTACCTATGACTTATAGTTTTAGCTGATCATAGAAGAACACACCACTTTCTGTAGTCAGAGACATTAAAAAGTCATTCATGGCTTAGAAGACAGTAATGACGTTTACCTGTGACGTTACAAATGGCTCCACCCTCTAAGCTACGTCGTCATAATTCAGGATAATACTGAATTATCTCATGAAGTTTAAGAATTGAATTACTGACGATGAAAATACATTTCTCAAGTAGTTGCAAAGATGCTAAATGATCACCAATGATCAAATAAATAAACCTGAAGGCCAAAATTATACATTCTGCTACTATTACTACCACTATTGCTGTATTTCCACGGCAGCATAGATGCCCCGCCCACATCAGAATCTTTCAGCTATTCATAAAGACTTTGCAAATGTTTCTTTTTATTGTGTAATGGGTCCTGGCCTCCCAGAATTCCGGGTTTCATTTGAGAAATGTATAAAGTAATTTTCCAAGTTAAATATGCAGTATTGCAAATGAGGAACAAACTCATGCATTCAGGGAAGGAGTCCTGTCAAAGAAGCAGTGACTGAAATGTCGTAAGTTTTGGTAAGTTTTCAGCAGTTCTCATCCAGGCAAATAAATGAAAGTTCATACCGTTATAGCCTTGGACATCACATATTCGATTTATTATCTATATGTAACTATGTTTTACTTTATTGTAATAAAAATCATCATTTCTATTGGCGATGGAGCTGAGCATTATTACCCTTATGAAACAGTACTATATGGCACAAACCTGAGAAAGAACGTGCGAGCAAATGTTTTGTTTTATTTTTTGGTATTTAGAGTTTCGTTATTCATTTCGTTTTTCATTTTAAATTTTTCTTTTAGCCTTTTATCTTATTTCATTTTACTTATCCTTAATTCATGGGTGACAGGGCATGACAATGGGTAGACATGCCAGTTCCAGTCACCCTCAAGCATATATAATTACCGATTATCGTAGGAAACGTAGCTGACCTGAGGAAATCAGCGATGACTCTGAGGGGAACAAGGGTTGCCATCGTTCCCTTTTTCCTCTATCATTGTTACTATTGGTGTGTATATCTTAAAAATATTTCAAATGAAATGTATTTTACTTTTACTCTGTGTATTTGTAATTCCCCTTTAAATGTACAAATGAAACACCAAAAACTATTCATAATCTATTTACAAATCACAATCATCATCACTATCAAGGAAAAGATCATCATCATCCTCATCATCACTGACTAAATTAATGATGACTGGATCCACGTAAGTCTCCCGGATGTTGTCCAATTCCCAGTACTCCTCCTCAAAATGACGTGATTGTCTAACTGCTCCTGCCCACACTTCCGGGGTAGCAGAAAGCCTTGCCTCCTCCAACCTGGCCTGCAAGTCAGACCGCGTAAATCGACGGAGCGATGAACGCACTTGCCTCTTCATATGACCCCACACCTGTTCAATGGCGTTGAGCTCTGGGTGAGCGGGTGCCAAGCGCACAACTTCGTGGCCCCACTCCCGGATGATGTTATCCACCACATATCTCCTTTCCGGACGATTCTTTTGGCAAACGAGCAACAGCTCAGATTTTGTGGCCAAAGGTGGGAACGATATCCTACGCTGCTCCAGCCACCTGTCGAGAAAAGTTAATTAATCATTATTAGAGTGAAATAGACCATAGAATGCTAATTTACATACCGTTATTACTGTATCATTAAACTATGATTTGATATTGTTTCCATCAAGAATAATTTACTGACTTCACACAGTTAATAGAATATTGAATCATATGAAATTTCCAGTCAAGTCATTAACTTTAATGCGTGTGTATACGTATTTCATGATGTCTATATATATATATATATATATATATATATATATATATATATATATATATATATATATATATATATATATATATATATATATATATTGTGATTTATTGTAATTACCTTACGAGATCCGCCTTTCTGTTTGCTGACGTAGGGCATCGACTCTCCTCGGTTAGTGTGCTGTGATATGGTGCATTATCTAGCACAAGAACCGATGGCTCCGGGAGGACGGTAGAAGCTGTGTCGTAAGCCACTGTTCGAACAATTTGGCATTCATTTCGCCATGATAATCTCCTTGATTGGACTTAGCGGGGTAGCACAGATACGAGCCTTCAATGAAGCCTTCATTGGTGCCAGCAGCTACCACCACAAATCGTTCACCTTCTCCTGGAGGGACCTGACGGCTGTAAGAGGGACTGGTGATATCCTGCGTGGTGTCTGCCCATTCCCTGCTATGGGTCATTCTAGTGGTGAACCAAGTTTCATCAACGTACACCACCTTCCTTCCGTCCTCCCTGAGGCGTCGTAGATCCCGTAGAGCATTAATTCGGCGGCAAATTATATCCAGAGACTCCTTCCTCACATACATTTTCCGTTGTGTAGTTTTATACTTGAATCCCAGAGAATGCAGGAGGCGGATTACTGAACTCGGTGATGTCCTTTCTGAGATAATGCCAGCTGTTTTAAGGTCCATTGTTAGAGAGCCAACCGTAAAATACTCCTTCTCATCAAACTTTCTGTGGATAAAGCGACGAATCGCACCAACAGTAAAGTTATCAAAGGCGGATGGTGCTGATGAAACTGGTGTTACTGACGATGGTGAATGACATGAACTGGAGGTACGGAGGCGGACTTTGGCCCTTACTGCCCCTGCAGTCATGCCCAAAACTTGTCCAACGCGGTCATAAGGCCTTAAAGGACAGAAAAGAATATATATAATTATATATATATATATATTAAAGCAATTATACATTGATTATGGAAAACAACAAATCTTAAATCAGATGGTCCATTGCTGTACTGATAACTTGAATACATTACTGGTTGTATTTAGCTTTCCCAAAAATCTTCTCAGAACAATAATAATTCTATAAAGACTGAACAATCCTTTTACACCTCTCTCTCTCTCTCTCTCTCTCTCTCTCTCTCTCTCTCTCTCTCTCTCTCTCTATTGCTTTCTCTCTTCACTACATAATGGGTACTCAATGGAAATGTTCACAATTCAAAAGGCATTGCAATAGTTATATTTTTTTCGCAAAATAAAAATCAGACGAAGTAATTACGTAATCTGAAATCGATATCTTACCTGTTCAAGGAGTAGTAAGTACTACCACGGTTTTTCTCTCCCGTATACAAGGTTGCAAGCCGCAAGGCAAATGCAGTTTTGCAACCACGGGGACAATTCCAAATCTTATTAGCCATTCTTTGATCTTTTGACAGGTAAGGGTTTAAAGCTGACGAAACCAAGTGAATGAGTTTGTAAGGTTTATGGGCGGGACTAAATTCGTCATAGATTGTTTACTCTACCTACGTCATAAACGTTTGAGGATCCTTGCCACGTATATCCCTGGATACGGCATTGGCAAACCAATTTTACTTTATAAAAATGAAAACTATCGAATTTCATTACTAGATATATTTCTCGATATATTTGTATGGTTGTGAAATATTAATATGCCAACTTTCATCTTCATCTGATTCTTTGATAAGGAGTAAAATAAAAAAAACCGTGCACGACGCCTCTGAATCTCATAGTAGATATACGCCGCATAAAGAAAACTATTTTACGAATATCATCTCATGACTGGCCGTTGTAATTCTTCTGGGAGGTTAATCTGATTTATTTTTATTTGTGAACATGACGAATTTGACATTCTTTTCAAACTAATTGCATTAGAATCGTATTACGCAAATCGGTTTTTTTTTTTTTTTTACGAACAAGCATAGTACTTTCTTGGCTACACGAGTGATGTCGTTTCAAACGGCAAGACTAAAATCTCTAACACTGAAGAATTAGTTAAGTAAACATCCATAATCAGTTTTCGGTTGAGGCTTGAGAATGGAGCCCACGAAACCTCAGCGTATCAACAGAAAGAAATATTATTTATTTGTGTATGTGTGAGGAAGTATTCTGCCCTTATTATTATGCTTTATTTTAAGGTAATGCAAGATCCAATAATGTAGGGACCGTTGTTATTGGAAGCTGGCATTATATATCGAATTCGGATGAAGGTTTCGGAGAATCAACTCAGCGAATTCCGGAAAACCAGACATATTCAAGAGAAAATCATCCAAGCTATAGCATTCTGACTACGGCCGTGTTTGCACATGTATATACGAGTATGCATGTATGTATTTACGTATGCGTATACTGCACACATAAAAACAAAATAGAATATGCACTCACGCCTGCACTCATCCCTCTTTTGAATGAGTCGTGAGTGATTCAATCAGCAACTGCCTCTTTTGCAATTCCGTTTGAGTAGCGGAGTAGAGACGGAATACGTTAATGAAGGACCGGGGTCTCCGTGTTGTGTTTCGGGACGGAAACTCCGATGACTTTCAGGATGGAAATTCGGCTCCAGTGCTGCCCTTTTTGGCGAACAGGTGATTCCTGGACGTGCGGCTTAAGGTTTTCATTGTAGACCTATAGAGGTAAAAGATGAATGAGTTCTCCCAAATGAACATCCACGGCTTGAAGTACCATTCTTCTTGGGGAATAGTTCATATGTGGGAGTCGGCGTTAAAGTTTTCATTGTAGGCCAATAAAGATAGAAGATGAATTAGCTCATTCAAATAAATGTTCACGGCTTACAGTGATGCTCTTATTGGCGAACGGCTGATGCTTGAAAGTGTGGGTTAAGGTTTTCATTGTTGAGTAATATAGATAAAAAGATAAATTAGCTCTCTCAAATAAACATCCACGGTATGAAACCTTAGAGTATCAACAGAAATAAATACTGTTTATTTGTGTATGTGTAAGGAAGTATTCTGTCTTTATTATTATGTTTTATTTCGAGGTTATGTAAGATCTTATAATGTAGGAACCCTGTTCATTGGAAGCTGACAATTATATCGAATTCGGATGAAGAACTCCGAGAAACAACGCAGCGTATTTCTGAAAGCCAAACAAATTCAAGTGAAAATTATCCAATCTATTGCATTCTGACTACGCTTGTGTTTGTTCATGTCTATATGTATATATAAATTAATTCTCTCAAATAAACATCCACGAATTACAGCACTGCTCTTATTGGCTAACAGGTCATGCGTGAAAGTGGGCGGTTTTCATTGGAGAGTAATATAGATAATAGGTGAATTAACTTTCTCGAATTAACATCTACTGGAATATTCTCCTTTAAGCAAAGCACAGTCCTTCCTTCTTTCTGTCGGAATATTGACCATCTTTACTTTTCTCTTTATTTATGAATTTGTAAGCATAGTGACATACGAGAAAAATCCTCATTATTGCGCAGGGATTAATATTTTACGAGACTTCCGAGATCTGTATATTCTTTCAAGGTTTTTAATCTTGATTTATAATATCCAGAAAGTTCTGTCGAATCAAGTATATTGTCACTTTTACATATGTGTTATGTGAGGAAATGCAAAATTACAAGCTTGTACTGATCAGTGATGCGTATAACGATTTCTTTACAAAGATGACCGTGTCGAATTGGCAAAAAAGTGTACTAGACAGAAAATCCTCCGAGCGATATATGCTCCCGTAGGCATTTCTAAACGTTCTTTGCAGCATCCCTTCGACCCTTAGCTGCAACCTCTTTTCATTCCTTTTACTGTACCTCCATTCATATTATCTTTATTCCATCCCGCTATCCACCCTCTCTTAACAAATCTTTCCTAGTGCAACTGCGAGGTTTTCCTCCTTGTTACACCTTTCAAACTACCTACTCTCAATTTCCTTTCTAGCGCTGAATGACCTCATAGGTCCCAGTGCTTGCCTTTGGCCTAAACTCTATATTCAGTTCAGCCCAGAGATATATGAAGTATAAACTGGAAAAAGATTGAGAAAATAATTCGTCTACCAAAAGAGGAATATAAACAATAAATTCTAGTATTATTTAGGGCTAATGAACTAGAATTTAAGATGGAAGTTTTATTGGCCAATGAACATTGCGTCAGGTAGTCCCAGTTTGTGAAATAGATGTAGGCATAGTAGTTCATGCATTTCTGAAGGAAAAAAGGAATTAGTCATTTATTGATCCCAAATCCCAAATGTCGAATCTTCTCCATTCACTGGAAACGTTCTTCGAGGGGAAATATTCTTCAAGAATATTCTCTCCCCTCTGCTTTTATTACTTCACGTTGCACTGTTTTATATCTGCAACATGGAAGCTTTATAATATTTATGTTGGGCTAATATTTTATTTCATGAGCACCTTAGTGTTGTCAGTGCTCCTCGCGCGGTGCACTGTAGGCATTACTTAAGGGTCTTTGCAGCGTCTTCCTTCGGCCCTAGTTGCAACTTCTCTCATTCATTTTACTGTACCTCCGTTCATATTATCTTTCTTCCATCTTCCTTTCCACCCTTTCCTAACAATTGCTTCATGGTGCAACTGCGAGGTTTTCCTCCTGTTACACCCTTCAAAACCTCTTACTGTCAATTTCCCTTCCAGCGCTAAATGACCTCGTAGGTCCCAGCGCTTGGGCCTTTGACCTAAATTCCGTATTCTCTCTCATTAGTAACTGAGTTTGTTAACGTCACTGACGTTATCAAGTATCTTCCCCACCCCCCCTGTAATATTTTTAGCTGTTCGCAGACAAATCTCGAATCTCACTGAAAGCTTTGACGTGCATTAAACTGATTTTCGGCCTGTTAGCTCAGTCCATGACAGTTTCATCATGGAAGCTTTATCAGTGATTCGGCAGATGCAGAATGAATACGGTAGCAAATGGAATTTGGTCTTCCCTGTGAAGCGACTATGTGAGGTCATTTTTGTACTTTAAATTTTCATGTGTACATGTGTATGTATGTATGTATGTATACATATATGTGCATGTATGTATATATATATATATATATATATATATATATATATATATATATATATATATATATATATTATTATTATTTTAAATGCATGATTTTCACTTGTTATGCCCGGAAGGTGATGACGCAAATATAGAGTTCTAGATTTTCGTAATAAAAATAACAAAGTTTAAATATACGAAAATTTCCATATATAATATACACACACACAAACACACACACACACACATATATATATACGTAGTATATATATATATATATATATATATATATATATATATATATATATATATATATATATATGTGTGTGTATATATATATATTTATATATATAACTAAATATATATGTACTGTATATATACACTGTATATATATATTTATAGTTATACATAATATATATATATATATATATATATATATATATATATATATATATATATATATATATATATATATATATATATATAAACAAACATATATGTCGAACAGATTGAATAGCAACCTGCAGTTGCCGATAACACTTGCATTGCATTTATTTATATATGTCCAGTATGTATATATATATATATATATATATATATATATATATATATATATATATGTATATATATATACAGTATGTGTGTGTGTGTTATATATGGAAATTTTCGCATATTTAAACTTTGTTATTTTTAATACGAAAATCTAGAACTCTATATTTGCGTCATCACCTTCGTGCCTAACAAGTGAAAATCATGCATTTAAAATAACAATAAATTTCCATACATAGTAATACCAGTAGAATATTAAAAACGAAAATATTGTTAACGAAATATAGATATCATTAAAGATATAAAAAAAATAAAGGAAATTAATGCACGATAACAATTTTAGTTTTCATGTGAAAGGCTTCGTTATCATCGCGTCCTGGCAACCATCGAACCAACGCCGTGTCCTGTTTCCAAGCGGTAAGTTGCCAGCGCACGATAATGTAACCTTGAGAATCGTTGGCCGTGGATGTATTACTGTACATTCTCTCAATGTATTTTAGCATAAAATTCCAGCCATTAGAACTACACGTAATGCATTTCCGTTCTTCCTCCACCGTTAATTAGGTCAAAGTGTTTTGCAGTGCAATCTGGGTGTATTGCATTGTGTTGCGCTGTCTGTGATTTTCCCAGTTGGAATTAACAAGCGGTCGTGTTGCATTTCCACAATTTCCGCGAATACCAATTTGTGATCACGCGAGGCCTTGAGTCGTAATAACAGCCGTGTTATTCCGTGTTCGTTATGGTATATGGCAAGGATAGGGAGGATCGTTATAGAATCTGTAAGGGGAAAGTCCTAAGACGGGAATAGATATGCCTCAGAATAGATATGTCCGAGGCATATCTAATTCCGTAAGATAGATTCTCGACATTTCTGAGAAGGGCGCCGAGACAGCGTATGAATACGATTTGCAATGGTGATCTGCAAATTATATATATACATATAAATTAATATCTATATTATGTATATACACGCACACACATAATTATATATACATACATATATATTGTATCATGCCTGTTAAATATATATATATATATATATATATATATATATATATATATATATATATATATATATATATATATATATATATATATATATATGCATTGCTTTCTTGTGGTGTTTGATTTTGTGTATATATATACACATATATATATGTATATATTGTATGCATATATATATATATATATATATATATATATATATATATATATATATATATATATATATATATATATCAAACACCACAGGAAAGCAATGCAAAACAGTTGTAAATCTTGACCGGTGTCGGCTTTATTGATAAGCCATCTTCTGTCCTGTGAAGATGGCTTAGCAATTACGCTGACACTGGTCAAGTTTTACTAATGTGTGATGTTTGGTATATAGAAATCACGCATCAAGACTGATTAGAATAGTACTGTAAGTATATAAATTATATATATATATTATATATTTATATATATATATATATATATATATATATATATATATATATATATATATATTGTGCACGTGCTCATGATAAAGAAAATCGTTCAGTTAATGCCTCGCTTTAAAGCAATATCAGTACAGCTGTTCCATGAAACATAACAGACAAGAGTAGATTGAATAGCAACCTGCAGGGGCCGATAGCATTTGCGTTCCACTAATTCCCTAATGAGGATTGCACAAAGGAGTCGAGAGCGAAATAAGCAGGTCCATTAACGTCAGCTGCAGAGTCCTGAGTGGCCTTAAACCCTGTAATTTGATTTTCAGTAAGAAACTCTCCAATTGATACTAGGAGTCTTTGTACCTTCTTAGTTTTCTGTAAAAGAAGACTGCTGAGATGGCTATTTGCCTGTCTCTCCGCACTTTTTCTGTCAGCCCTCAGATCTTAAAAACGGCTGAGGCTAGAGGGCTGCAAATTGGTATGTTGATCATCCACCCTCCAATCATCAGACATACAAAATTGCAGCCCCCTAGCCTCAGCAGTTTTTATTTTATTTAAGGTTAAAGTTAGCTATGATCGTGCGTCTGGCACCGCTATAGGTCCCAACAACACTGGCTACCACCAGGCCTTGGCTGAAAGTTTCATGGGTCGCGGCTGAGAGTTTCATGGGCCGTGGCTGAGAGTTTCATACAGCTTTATACGCTGTACAGAAACTTCGGCGCATTTTTAACTTGTTTTTCACGTTGTTGTTGATGAATGGTGAATGGGATTTATATTGTCTACCCAATGAGTCAGTGGCGGATCCAGGGGGGGGGCCTGTGGTCACGTGCCCCCCCCAAAATCCAAAAAAAAATAATAATAATAATAATAATAATAATCTTCACAGATGTAAAGTTAACCATAGCTACAAAAACTACTTATAAATAACAAATAAATAACATTCACTTGTCATCTTGGAGTACACGTATGTAATGTATTGTATTAAGACTTAAAACACTCGCGTCTGTTACAGCAGGCAGTTGTCAGGACTCAGGGTACGATAATAATCGGATAATTATCAATCAAGTACATTTGGCACATGATCGTATTATCATACTATGTATAGGAATGTAAATTACACAGTAATTTATGAATATGTCAATTAGATCATTATACTTATAGGAATGCATTGTTTGCTCAAAAAGGAGCTAGCTGGTACTTTGGAAGTTTTATAAGTTGACTTATTTGTCCGACAATTTTCATAAACAGACGAGTCTGAGACGACAGTGCAGAAAACGGACGAGAAGCTTTCCTGTACTAGTCACGTCGCAGGGCCCCAGGCTGACTGACGGCTGATGCAGCGCAGTCAGTCTCGATCGGTTCAAGGCAAAGTTAGCGACGCTTGTTCACCATTGTTGGTAGTGTGTGTTGATTATAGACTTGTGAAAATCAAATTATCAATGGTCAACCGTCAATCATGAAACGTGTGACAGTGAATGAACCAAAAATTCCCCCCGGGGAAACACAGGGTACACAGGGAGCAGTAAAAAAAACAAAACAACCCAAGCTTGACATGTATTTCAAAAAGAAAGATAATATGCCTTCTCAGCCTCCTGGGTAAGTAAATAGCATAAAATCTCTCTCTCCCCTATATGTTGTTGTCTGGTGGTTATAATAAACATATTAAGGGTTATTTTAAAGCCTAATCTCTCTCTCTCTCTCTCTCTCTCTCTCTCTCTCTCTCTCTCTCTCTCTCTCTCTCTCTCTCTCTCTCTTTTTATCTCAAGAACGTTTAATAAACACCATGTTCTCTCTCTCTCTCTCTCTCTCTCTCTCTCTCTCTCTCTCTCTCTCTCTCTCCTTTATGCTGTTGTCTGGTGGTTATAAATATAATAAACATATTAAGGGTTATTTTAAAGCCTAATCTCTCTCTCTCTCTCTCTCTCTCTCTCTCTCTCTCTCTCTCTCTCTCTCTCTCTCTCTCTCTATAGCTCTAATGCGCAGCTCTTTTTCTCACCTAGATCCGGTTCAGCTTCAAGGAATGAAAGACAAGGTGTTGATTCAGTTGAAAATACCAGCAGCTGTAGTATCTCACTTCCAGCTCCAGATATCCCACAACCATCTAGATCCCATAAATCTTTAGAAATACCAATGGACCGAACGGTTGAATCTGGTAACCTGAGACTGAGTGACAGTAGTGACTCCTTTCAAATGCAAGAAGTGTTGATAGAGAACCTTTGTCAGCCATGGACATAGGTTTATGGGTGGGCATGTCAAAAACTGATAAAGACAAAGTTGATATTCTTCAGAATTCATGGAGACCTGGGGATACTTACCAGCTACCTCACACAGAGAGAGGTGGAAAGAAAAGGTTTCTTAGACAAAGCCATTTAGATAATTTTGCATGGTTGGCATATTCTCACGTAAAGTCGGGATTATTTTGTAAAGTCTGCACGGTATTTGAGCAAAGGGATGGTGGCAAAAGTAAGCAGGGTTTAAAATCATTAGTAACTGAACCTTTAAGGAGATTTGACAGGCTGACAGGTAATGATGGTTATTTAGTTCAACACAGTCAGACATCCTATCACCAGACTAATGCAGTGAGAGCAGACAATTTTCTTGAAAGAATGAAAGATCCTACAACCAATATCCATGCAGCACTAGATGAGCAACATAAAGAAGAAGTATCTTTGAACCGTAAAGGACTAGAGGGTATCATTCACTGCATTGTTTACTTGGGCAGACAAGGCTTATCATTAAGAGGTCACAGAGATGATGGCAACATTCAGGGAAGTGAGAGAGAAGGGAATGAAGGTAATTTCCGTGAGCTCCTGCGGTTTGCAGTCAGGAGAGGGGATACTGCATTAGAAAAACACTTGAAAAATGCTAAAAAAAATGCAACCTACACTAGTAAGACTACACAAATGATATTATTGCGTGTATTGATGAACACATTTCCAATGTAATTTCAGAGAGAATTAGCAAATCTAAATTTTTTTCAGTAATAGCTGATGAAACTACTGACAACAATAGGAAGGAACAATTATCAGTTAGTGTCAGGTACTTAGATGAAGGGAAAGTGCGGGAAGATTTTCTAGGATTTGTAGAGATTGATGATCTTTCAGGAAAAGGTATAGCTGAAAAAATAGTTAATGAATTAATGAGGCATAACATTGATTTGTTCTACATGATTGGCCAAGGGTATGATGGTGCAAGTGCTATGAGTGGTGGTATTAAAGGATGTCAGGCTATAATCAGAGAGAAGTACCCAGCAGCTGTATATATTCACTGTGCTGCTCATTGCTTGAATTTGGTAATCTCCAAATCCAGCCAAGTGCCTGCCATCCGTAATTGTTGGAATGACATTAATGAAATTGTAAATTTTTTTCATTTTTCACCACAGAGAATAAAATGTATGGAAAACATAATCCAAAAAGATGAAATGGAGCCATCCTCACAGTTACTACGGTTGCACAAGTTTAGTGACACTAGGTGGGTAGAAAGGCATGATGCTCTGATTGTTTTCAAGAGGTTGCTTCCTTATGTCATAGAAGCTCTCACAGATATAGCATCTTGGAAAAATGATGGAAATGCTCGTAGTTTGCTTAAAAAGATAGATTTCGAGTTCATTGTTTCTTTGAGTGTTCTTAGTGCGATATTAACTGAGACCAGACCACTGTCACAACAACTTCAGGCAGTCAGTACAGACATGCTGGAATGCTCCACTCAAATAAAGTCAGTTCATGAGAAAGTACAAAGTCTGAGAGAAAATGACGTGTTTGATGCAGTTTATCAAGATGCAATTAAGCTAGGACTTGAGATCAATGTAAATGAATCTGTGCCCAGGTTAGCAAACAGACAGTCTCATAGATCAAATCATCCATCTTCCACTATCGCAGAGCAGTCTTCATCCCCTTTTTGGATTTTGTTCTCAGCCAGTTTGAGGAATGCTTTTCAGATTACCATGCAACTGCTAGCTCAATGTGTTCCTTAATTCCAAGCTATTTTCACAAAACCTCTTTTGATGATATGGCCCCATCTTTATTGCTGTATAAAAACTTTCTCATAAATGACTCTATGCTGGGACTAGATGATACACATGATTATGTCACTGAATTCACTATGTGGAGATCGCGTTGGTCTGCTGTGGAAAAAAGCTCTTGGCCAACTACTATACTAGATACGTATGAGAGCAGTGTTCACCAAATTATCCTGTTACAAAAAAATTGTTACTAATGTATGCCACTTTGCCTGTTTCATCAGCCACAGCTGAGAGAAGTTTTTCAACTCTTAACCACATAAAATCCTACAGAAGAGCAACAATGGGGGAAGATAGATTGAATGGCCTTGCCAAGGTATGCATACACCGTCAACTATCTAATAATGATGTGATTCAAAATTTTGTCACAAGTATCATTGATATATTTTCCAAGAAGAAAAAACGTAGGAAAGAGTTTATCATATAAGCTGTGTCACAATCTGCATCACACCAACTTGTTCTCCCTGTCATAATTATAAAGTATAATGAAGAGATAAGTAAGAAAAAAGAATAAATTTACTATTTGTTTGTTTCACCAATCTATAGAAATGAGTGTATTTCTTTTCTGACATTTAAAAAATAAATTCATAAGTAAGAACACTAAATATACATTTTTTAATCAATATACTATTAGGCTATGAATGTATTTTTTTCTGAATATATTTAAAGAATAAATTTGCCTCATTGTAGTTAAACTGATTCTTTTTTTTTCATAAAATTATATATATATATATATATATATATATATATATATATATATATATATATATATATATATATATTTATATATATATAGGTACTGGTACTTTACTTTATTCCCAAATAATGTAGACGCATATTTCAACAAGTGTAGGTACTGTTCTGTACTCAGCAGTCAGTACTCTGTAAGGAAGCCTCTGACGGCTCTGAGTATGCCAACTGCCAAGTGCCCCCCCTAAAAATATTACCTAGATCCGCCACTGCAATGAGTATTCTAGACTTGTAACGATTTAATATCGTCTCGGTTGAGGAAAAATCTTAGAAATACGAAGACACTTTTGACCTGTCAGGATATCACAGCAGTGCACTGAAAGACACTCCTGAGGTGGATCTGAAATGAAGATTCAAATCTTGAACGAGTATATGCTGAGAGTTAATGAATGGGATGTATACCATCTTCTTAGTGAGTACTCTAGAGGTGTAACGATTTAATATCTTCTAGGTATCTAGGTTGTGTGAAAAAATCCCAGAAATACCCGCATACTTGTGACCTATCAAGATATTATAGTAGTGCATTAAAAAATACTCTTCAGGTAGATCTGAATTGAAGATTGAAATCTTCAGTGAGTGTATATTAAGGAGTGATTTTAATAGTCATTAAGCTATTAAACACCTGTGGCGGGCCTTGACTGGTAATGTGGGTGTCTGTTTAGGTATAAGATGGCTGATATACTTATATCCGCAATACAGTCATAAGTGATAAGTACTGATAAAAATGTAAAAATTAGCTTCCGTTTACCTGCATTTCGAGGTGCATTGGTCGTTTTTAGAACTTGCATTTTCACTTGCACTGGGAAAAAGAATTCGGAAAATATTCATATTAGCAATAGATTTTTCTACTAAAACTGGACGCAATTACTGTACTTAGTATTGAAAAGTCTCTGGAGCAAAGAGAGATGAAGAAAAGCTTGTAATTTTAGTCACTTAAATGTATTGTTTAATAGCTGGCATACAGGACGTAGGGAAGATCCAGTCTAGCATGTCCTTAATAAAACTTAATTTTATACACCCGAAGTTATACCTCATTTATCATCCAGGCCAGTGGTTCTCAACCAGGGGGGAATTTCCCCCTAGAGGGGAATCTCAGAATTTCAGGGAAGGGGGAGGATTGTGACGATTGGCAGGCTCAGACTGGCTCTGGGACCACACAAAACGCAGTGAGCATCTATCCGCACTTCTGAGAGGTCACGCTGGGCTTTCCCGCCGCTAGCTTGTGTGTTTGTGGTAGTATTTTGCTGCATATTATTTGGAATGCACCTTTTGAGGCAGACAATTTCGGAAAGGGGGCGGGAATGACATTCTGACATACAGTGAAAGGGTGCATGGGCCAAAAAAAGATTGAGAACCACTGATTTAGGCCCTAACTTGGATCATCGTAGGAAATTGGCACTTTGTTTACTCGTCCTCGTTCACGCCTATATACTATAGAACTTCGGCTGTTGGGAGGGGAATGATGGGACGGGAAAGGTTCAACAGCTTATGACGTTTTTGTGGGAAATGCCCCTGGGGGTGGAGGGGGAGGGGGTGATAAGGTTGTGGAGAAATGTTTGTGCAAGGCAGTATCTAATGAGGAAGCTACTTGGTGGTTTCTTCAGCGGTACATATATATAGTCGTACGTGAAATCCTGTGTGCCAAATTTCAGGTTGGCTGATAAGAGATTTTTGTCACTACATCGTGTTAAATTTTAATTGCTGGATATTCTGTACTTACTTGCAGCTTATGATGGTTTCTGTTCATTAAATAGATGCATAAAGATTTCTGAAACTGCTGTTTTATCTGGTGAAGGTATTGTCCACTTCCTCTGAATCCCACGATTGCAACACAGTAACAGATAAATTTGTGATATTAAGAAGCATATGAGTGACGAGGTTAATTACCGAAGTTCCTAACTTATGTGTCTGTACCAACAGTTTAAAACTTCCTTAATCCGGAAGGGAGATAGTGCCATCAGTGCACCTCACGTGGTGCACTGTAGGCATTACTTAAGGTTCTTTGTGGCGTCCCTTCGGCCCCTAGCTGCATCCCCTTTCATTCCTTTCACTGTACGTCCTTCCATATTCTCTTTCTTCCATCATACTTTCGACCCTCTCCAAACAATCGTTCCATAGTGCAACTGAGAGGTTTTCCTCCTATTACACCTATAATACTTTTTTGCTCTCATAGGTTCCAATGCTTGTCCTTTGAGCCAAATTTTATATTATAATTACAGTTACTAAAACTTTCTTAATTACGTAACTTCCGGCAAGCCTGAGATCTTGCGCCACCCGTGATTCTTGTGCAGACTGACGCACCTGACAATAATACCTCAGAAAGTTGCAGTTACAATAAGAATGAAATCATTACTGAGGTAGAGAGAGATAAATTTGTATATATGTTACAGGCAGATAGCGAAACGAGGCATTTCGCGAACTGCCTGAAATTTCAGGCAGATAGCGAAATGCACTTAGGAACATTTTATCCCCCTAGGGGCTAGTACAAAACACGGCGAAACAGTGACTCACCTACACTGTTTCGCCGTGTTTCGTACTAGACCCTGGGGGATCAAATGTCCCTAAGCGCATTTCGCTATCTGCCCGAAGTTTCAGGCAGTTCGCGAAATGCCTGGTTTCGCTATCTGCCTGTAACATACAGTATATACAAAGTTAAGTATACCTTAGTTTTACCAGACCACTGAGCTGATTAACAGCTCTCCTAGGGCTGGCCCGAAGGATTAGACTTGTTTTACGTGGCTAAGAACCAGTTGGTTACTTAGCAACGGGACCTACAGCTTATTGTTGAATCCGAACCACATTATAGCGAGAAATGAATTTCTATCACCAGAAATAAATTCCTCTAACTCTTCATCAGCCGGCCGGGGAATCGAACTCCGGCCCAGCGAGTGCCAGTCCGCAGCTCTACCGACTCACCCAACGAAGAGCTTACAGTACATTAGAAGTCTGTTACAGAACGAAGTCTATGCAATACTTGAAAAATTTATTTTGTGTAGCAGCCTTTGACCGTTCGTGCCTGAATATTAATTAAAATCTCTGTGTTAATCCGAGTTGAGGATATGTGAAAACTGAATTGCCGCCGTTTTGCATCACGTCCATTTTACAGCTTTTGGTGCTGTATCCCGACTGTAATAAGTACTTCTCGCGATGGGGAGTAATGAACACTTCCCCGAAAATTGAAACAACGCGCGCGAAGTATTGGTTGAAGTGGGCGCAGATTACAGGCATTTTCTAAATCACTGCACCGCCTATCATTACTCCGAATATTGTTTCCAAATTCTGATGCAATTTTCCGGTAAAGTGGCTCTAAACATCATTCGTAAAAATCGGATGAAATCCGGGAGATAATCGTATTACACATTAGGAAATTAAGTACCTCATTGTCCAATTGGAAAACATGCTTAACGTTTGCTTTTGAAAATAGGATTTTGAAAATAGTTTTTTGAAAATAGGATTTTGAAAGTATGTTTTTGAAAATAGGATTTTGAAAGTAGGTTTTTGAAAATAGGATTTTGAAATTAGGATTTTGAAAATAGGATTTTGAAAGTAGGATTTTGAAAGTAGGATTTTGAAATTAGGATTTTGAAAATAGGATTTTGAAATTAGGTCTTAGAGAAAACGATTGTCTTAACTATGAAGACTGCGGTGTGTTTAGTAACCCAGGAAGCTAATTAAGGGTTGAAAGGGTGTTAATGATTAGCAGAGGGAAGAAACTGGTCAAGCACTGTTGCACAGTGTTGCAGATGCTGAACATACACAGATATGATCAACGCCCAGATCCCTTCTCCACCCATGTTAGGACCTGGGGGAACCAGGCAAATGACTGCTGATGACTCACAGAGACGGTTAGGTCGTGTTGCTGATGAAAATCAATTAATCCCTGAGCGGAGTTTCAACTCAGGTACCACGTTCGGATTGTGTTAGATTCCAAGTAAGTCACGTGACCCAATGAGAGAGGTCTTTAATTGGAATGAACTCAAGATCATCAGTTGCCTTTGGAAGCTTTGGTGCTAGCGGTTATTGGCTCAGGCTTAAGTGTCAGTTTAATGCAAGATTAAATGAGATACGTGAAGTTTGAGAGACACTTGCGATGCTGGCAAGAAAACTTTCATTAAGAATGTTGACGTTGGGGAACTTTGGTAAAATATAAAAAGTATTTCTTAAGAAATGTTGGATAACATAACCAACCTTCTATCCCACAATTACATTTATATTTAGATAAATAACATCAATTTCACGCGAACATCAATTGTTCTGTGTATTCAGTTTTGCTAGAGAAAATACTCATCATTTCATCTAGGAGAGTGAAGTCACACTATGGAAGGTCTCTAGTACGATTGAAGTCAAAATGTAATGACGTGGTTGAAACCCAACTTATTTATTTATTTATTTATTTATTTATTTATTTATTTATTTATTTGTATAGGGGTGGGGGAGCTGCTCTTGTGCTGAAGTCAAATGATCAGAGATTGGGTGATGATTATGATGAATCTCTTAAACAGGATATCCACATCATTTGAGATAATTTTATACTGAGTGTTCTCAACTTTCATAAATACTTCTGTTCTCTTCTACGCTATTATCTATCTATAATGATAAAATCCGAGTGGATCTTGTTTGCCCGTACCGGGTGGGGGCCGGGTAGGCAGGTGATAGGGAAGGTAGGGGAAACATGGCACATCCACCCTCCTCCTGCAAACTTGTTTGTCCGCCCCGGGTGTGGGCTAGGTAGGTAGGTGATTGGGAGTGTAGGGGAGACATGGCACATCCACCCTCCTCCTGCAAACCTGTTTGTCTGCCCCGGTTGGGGACTGGGTAGACAGTTGATCGGGAGGGTAGGGGAGATATGACACATCCATCCCCTGCCCCTCGCAGCGTAGCGCGCCCGCCATCAAGCTCGTTGGACAATAACTGGCAAAGAGAAATACATTTGCAGCGTATTTACAGCAATCTTTATTCTCTGTAAAAGAAGGCAGTGAAATACGGTGGATAGACCCGTAGAATTTAACAGTTGCTTTTGATGATTATCGTAACCGAGCTGTGAAATTGATTCAGTCTAGTGTGGAATGATGAAGAAAATTTTTAGAGCACATTTAAGCATCATTAGTTGTCATCAAAAGACGAAAGCTGTTTGTTTTAGTGCTACTCTTCTTCGCTTTCCCGGTGTTAACGCCTGAGGTGAAATTAAAAGTAAATATTAATTACCAACGTGAAAGTGGTAAGAGAGATATCGTCTTATAATGGCATAAAAATGACTTGAAATTGCATTCTGTTTTACGGTTGATTTCATAAGGGCGCTACACCACTGGTCGCTGGCATAGTGGTTAGTGTTTTGGCATGCCACTCAGATGTCATGAGTTCGCGCCACCCCCAGGGCGATGAAAAATCACTGGCTCTGTATCATGATCAGTTGCTGCCGCGGTGAGGGGTCTGTGGTGGAAGGTTAAAACCAACATATTCTTTGGAGGCTTGAATTTCAGGTCAGTGGCCCCTTTGGTGTGCTTGCACCATGTGAATAGGTTTCATCTACTGAATAAAGTAAAAATAAAAATATTGCTAGTAATCAGTATTGCTATGAATGATACCACTACTGTTGAAACTACTAGTGCTAATACTGATGAAAACTATGCATTCTACTGTAATAATAAAAGTAAATAAAAAATGAACAATGTCTGTTCAGTGGAAGAGTATTCTCTTTAATGCAGTAAATAATATTCAAGAATTACCAGTGAAATTTATTCTTTCTGTTTTAGTTTTTAAAATATAATGTTATTGTAGGATGAACTCTTTTTGGTTCAATATAGGTCAGCGTTAGTTGTACAGGGTGTCCATAAAGTCTCTTTACAATTTAAAGAATATATTGCAAAAGCAAATGAACAGACAAATATGTGGAAATTATTACGGTGGATCTCTTCCTATCTTAGTTCTGTAGTTTCGCCGAATCTGCGTATCCGATTTTGTTTCAGTAAACCATGACACAGATTGTGCCTTTTCTTGAGGAGTAGCCATTTTGTAGGGGTTCATTTAACAGTACCTCTTTCATCAACAGGGCACCTGAAATACACAAATGCAGTGTGATTAAAAACTTTGATAACTGCTGAGTACATAGAATAAATCTGATTAAGGTATCTCATCAGTGGCTTTCGTAATACATTTTTTTAATAGTAAAGAGACTTTATGGACACCCTGTACTACAAAATTCCTTTTGGTTATCATGAGAATGGATCTTTAAGCTTAAGTCACCTGTTTTGGCCTATCAGAAAGCTATAGTATTTTATTAAGAATGGTGTTATTTGCCTTAACGTACGCAGCATAATAATGTTATGGGCCTGGCAACCTCACACCGAAAAATGTTGCTGAGAACCAAATCACGATTATAATTGTAGAATTTTGTTACAATTAGCAGGCCTTGTGTCAGCACGGCCTCGTGACCATATGCACAGCCCCCAAACAAAAGTTTGTTGTTGCTAAATTGAATATTGTACCGGCCTTGTGCCAGTATCGAGTGATTCTCGGAGGAGCAGTGCTTAGTTATAATACCTGCGAAGATATAGTGTCTAATCTTATCTCTGATTGGCTGGTAGGACGGATCGGCGAAGCGTTTGCGAGGCTCTCTCTCTCTCTCTCTCTCTCTCTCTCTCTCTCTCTCTCATTGTGTCTTTGATTCCGAGGAACGCTTGTTGTCTCCAATATTACTATTTATTGTCTTTTGTTTATTGCTCTAATATTCCTCTTCAGTAGGCTGTTATCTTATCTCTCTCTCTCTCTCTCTCTCTCTCTCTCTCTCTCTCTCTCTCTCTCTCTCTCTCTCTCTCCTTTGCGGTCTTTACCTGGCGCTTTTGTCTCCAATACTACTATTTATTATTTCTTCTTTATTGCTCTGCTATTTCTCTTTAGGGGGCTGTTATCACCTCTCTCTCTCTCTCTCTCTCTCTCTCTCTCTCTCTCTCTCTCTCTCTCTCTCTCTCTCTCTCTCTCTCTCTCTCCGCGCGTCGCTGTCCGTCATGTCGAAGGCAGAATGCAATCGGCCTTAATTTGTACATTAATTTGGCTTTAGTTTTTTCAATTTCTTAAGAAGTTCAGAATATGGCCTCGCCATTCAGCCCACGAAGATATTCCCATTAGCCATCGGATGAAAACTAATAACGCAAACTTATGAAATAAACAGCAACAGGAACAATAACAACAGCAACAACAGGAGCGAGATGTGGCAATAAACGAGGGACCCGCTGCGAATTGGCACAAAACAAAGGGAAAGATTAACACGTTATAAAGGCCTAAATGCCCTGCCTACCCCCGCCCCCCAACCTCCTTTACCCAACAATCACGGCTCTTCTATTGTTCGTTTCATTGCAATTATATCGCTTATCCCGGCGCCGATCCGAATGAAACATCTATAAAGGAAATAGAACAAAAAATGTTTTAAATGATGATTATTACCTCGAGAAATTCATTCGCGGTATTACTGCTGCAATATCAGATTCCCGAAGGCTACTAAGTTATGTAAGCGGTTTAATAGTACATATTAGTTGCAATGTAATTTATGCGTTTCGTTTGCTCTCAAATGCTGTAATGCCCGTTGCTCTTATTTGTTCATTTATCCAGTTATTCATTTGGGAACTGCATACTCGATTAGACAGTTACGAACGAAAACTGTTGAATCTGAAGTTCACGAAACAATTCGTCCCTGTTTTGACGAATTGGCGTATGCCATTTTTTCGCCATTCGGAGGAAAGGGTCCTCAGAGATTCTGATATTTTTCAGAGCGTCTATTTCACCCATATCTTGGTGGAATTTGGTTATTTTTGGCAGTGTTGTTCTTAACAAGCTGTAAAAGGGCTACGATACGAAAAAAACGAATGATTGGCTATTTTTATTATTATAAAAGAATATTGATGCAAATTTATACGTCACTCCGTGAAAATACACCCATCACTGAAATGAGCGATAACTCCAGCAAAAAATAAATAAATAAATAAACATTAGCGTAAAGTACGTGACGAGGCGTATAGTAATAGGATAACAGCTATCAGTAAAAAAGAAAGATAAAAAAAAAATAAGCCGAGTTTGAGGAGGAAAAGCCATCTCAAGTTTTGTCTGACTAAACCAGTGTCATGTTTCTTCGTCAGATAAGGAAATGGCATCTTACAATAGCACTTCCTTCCTTTGTTAGTACGCTCACCGTTCATGATGAACACTTATTCCTTTGTAAATGTTATGAAATGTTTCTATACTTAAGCATAGGTTGCTCTAGGAGGCCGGCGCCCATACTTGAATACCCAAAAGACAGTTTCCAATAACTGATATTTTATTTTTTTTATTACAGAACACAAAAAATATCGCATGACAGAGTCAGTAGGAGAGGATGATATAATACAATATAGATTTTTTAAGATGCAATGGTGTAGAATTATGAGATCAACATTATGTAATAGGTTGAGTGGCTCAGGTTTTGAGAAGTATGAAAAATGTTTGACCTCGTAGAAGGCAAAAAAATATGTTATTAAGAATTAATAAAATTTAACTGTCAGTTTTCAGAAGAATGGAAAATATTCGATCTGGTAAATAAGAAGACAGGTAAAAATGTATTATTAAGAATAAATAAATTTTATCTTCTAGTTCTAAGAAGTATGTCAAACGTTTGACGTGGTAAAATGGAAGACAAGTAAGAATGTATTATTAAGAATGAACTAAATTTAGTTGCTAGTTTTCAGAAGTATGAAAAACATTCAACTTTGTAAAATAGGTCAAGCGAAAATGCATTTTTAGAAACACATAAAACTTAACTTCTAGTTTTCCGAAGTATGAAAACTAATAGTCTGGTGGAACAGAAGTTCAGTAATTTTTTTAGTTACATAAAAGTTAAGCAACTTCGCACTTAGTCCTTTGTATATTTGTTATGTAATTGGTAAGTAAGCGCAGGTAAATAACAAAGAAGATTTGAAACGTTACGTGACAGGGAGGGTATGTGTGATAAATTAAAGGACTGCTGGAGTGACAAGTTTCTTGGAAATCTTTCAAAAACGATTGAAAATTGATGAAGCCCAAAGAGAGGAGATGCATCAGAGAGAGAGAGAGAGAGAGAGAGAGAGAGAGAGAGAGAGAGAATTAGAATAACATTTACTGAGAGGAATGGCCTGTCGCAACTGTAATTATTAGATGCTTCTGATCTCAGTTCTGAAAGTTCTAACGATGACATCAGTCTGTTAGTTATTCTCAATATGAAAGTCCTTCTTCTTAATGAATTTGGACTTGAAAATGTGTCCCTTGCAAATTTGAAAATGTGTCCCTTGCAAATTTGAAAATGTGTCCCTTGCAAATTTGAAAATGTGTCCCTTGCAAATTTTCTTCCTCGGCCATTTCCTAACAGGGGAACGGAGTTGGAGGGCTGAACATTTCTTTGTGCATAGAAAAAGGTTGTTTACTTATTTGTTTATTAAATCCAAAGAAAGACAGAGTTTGTTGATTTATTTGCAGGCAGAGACAGAGAGAGATATGCTTGACATAAATCATATCATTAAGGTTTGTCGACGAAAATCGCCCATGTTAATTCAAGAGAGAGAGAGAGAGAGTTGACATAAATTATATCATCAAGATTTATCAAGGAAAATCGCCCATGTTAATCAGAGAGAGAGAGAGAGAGAGAGAGAGAGAGAGAGAGAGAGAGAGAGAGAGAGAGAGAGAGAGAGAGACTTAACATAAATCGTATTATTGAGATTCGTTAAGGAAAGTCGTCCATAGTAACTCGAAGAGAGAGAGAGAGAGAGAGAGAGAGAGAGAGAGAGAGAGAGAGAGAGAATCTGGTTTACTGGAATAGAAAAAAGTGAAATATAGAATATTCTGCTTGTCCTTCAAGTGGAATTCGTCGAAGTCAAGAAAGTAGCAACAGCGAAAAAAAAAATTTTTTCCAAAAAATATTTTGACAATTTCTCTTTACTAAATCACTTTGAGATTTCTCCCAGTCGTACGAAATTACCCTCAGGGCCATCCATAAATTTCCACACCCTCCTTCACCTTCATAATCAAGAGTGGGCGAAAGGGCAGGGAACAAAGAATCCTGGGGAGGGAAAGGTCCCCTGGGGTCGGGGGGTCCCTGGGGTGGTGAGTTCCCAGAGGAGGAGAAAGCCCCTGGGGTACGGGTGGGGATGGGGCAGTTCACATTAAAGGAGCTTAGTACTGCCATAAAGATAATTAATGATGTGAAAAGAAATATTAGCTTAATTATATTCCCTTTTTTTATGAAAAAAAATAAATCCTCCGTTTGCAGGAAACGAAAGAATTAGTTATTAATTGGTGAAGGTTCAAACAAAAGAAAGTTTAAAAGAAAGTTGTTAATGTTCGTTAGTCGATCATAAGTTGGGTAATTGAGTTAGTATACACGATCAGTAATATCATTATCAAAAGGAAATCATTAATAGAAATTAAAAGAAGTGTACCATTTTAATTTTTACGCAGTTCCGTGAAAACGAATAATAGTAACACGAACACAAAATATTTATACTGAAAAATCTAAAGAAATTATGATTACCAAAGCTCAGTTCCATGTAACCCAGATAAAAATAATTACAGAGTACGGGAGTACGGAAGTTGCTTAAATAGTAATTAAAGAAGACGAGTTAATTACAGCTGAAGTGAGGCTGTGCCGTTAACCGCCTTCTTTCGTGTCTCTTGAAGGTTGGGGTATATATATATATATATATATATATATATATATATATATATATATATATACATATATATATATATGTATTATGGAAATAATCAATACACAGTTACGTGAGGGACAGAAATAATTTTCTGACTCGCATCAGGATCGAACCTGTCTTTCACTTGAAAGGCGAGACCGCTCGGTTGGCAGCGGTCTCGTCTTTCAATTGAAAGACTTGGGTTCGATCCTGATGAGTCAGAAATATATATTATATGTGTGTATGTATATATGTATACACACACACACACATATATATATATATATATATATATATATATATATATATATATATATATATATATATATATATATACAGTATATATAATACTGTGTGTGTGGTTGCGTGTGTGCATGTACCAGACATAACGACGTAGTAATTTTTCGTCAGGAGAATGAGACAACTGTCAGCAGTTTAAAGAGATTAAACTACGAGAGACGATTTTAAGAGACAAAAAAAAAAAGCATTAACAAGGATGCCTCAACTCCATTGTAAATCAACTTGCCTGCGTTAGTTTCTGTGCAGGTGAGATTTCCGTAATGACCTTCTGGAAGAGAAAACCATGGAGGTAGCTTCTTTGTCTGTCCGTCCGCACCTTTTCTGTCCGCCCTCAGATCTTAAAAACTACTGAGGCTAGAGGGCTACAAATTGGTATGTTGATTATCCACCCCACAATCATCAAACATACCAAATTGCAGCCCTCTAGCCTCAGTAGTTTTTATTGTATTTAAGGTTAAAGTTAGCCATGATCGTGCGTCTGGGAACGCTATAGGACAGGCCACCACCGGGCCGTGGCTGAAAGTTTCATGGGCTGCGACTCATACAGCATTATACGCTGTACAGAAAACTCGATTGCGCCGACGAAACTTCGGCGCATTTTTTACTTGGTTACATGAATCGTAGGAAATTTCCGCATTTGTGTTATTTATCTATTTATTGGGCAAATGTGAATCGTACATGATGTCATGAAGTTTCGAAAATGAGCGTGACTGTCTCGGATGATATATTGGAATTAATCCTTGAGCTTAATCACACTACCAAAGTGCGTCTTTAGGCTAAGAATGAAATAGTATCTGTAATTAGTGTAAGTTATTTGCTGGTCCGCTGGTATAGTGGTTAGTGTCGTGGCATGCCACTCAGATGTCGCTGGGTTTGCGTCTCCCCAAGGGCGATGAAAAATCACTGGATCTGTATCAGGATCAGTTACTGTTGCAGTGTGGAGTCTGCGGTGGGAGGTTAAAACCAACATGCTTTGGAAGCTTGAATTTCAAGTCAATGGCTCCTTTGGTGTGCTTGTTCCATGTGAATAGGTTTCATCTACTGAAATATAATAATAATAATAATAATATTGTAATATCCAAATAATGCCCACAGTCATAGTGAAGATTAACTATTAATTTATACCGAGCTAGCTTTGAGCTACACGGGCTCTTGTTTTACGGCCGCTTGTAAATGTGGCAAATGTTTTGAAAGGAAGAAGAGGCCTCATGTGGACCTCTGCACACTGGCTAACCAACAGAAACGAACACGGTGAAAGCAAGGGAATTTGTATATGCCACAGTTCTCAAAGAAGTGATAGCTTTAGTTTTCTGTAAAAGAAAACTATTGTGCCGGCTTTGTTCGTCCGTCCGCACTTTATTCTGTCCGCACTTTTTCTGTCCGCCCTCAGATCTTAAAAGCTACTGAGGCTTGAGGGCTGCAAATTGGTATGTTGATCATCCACCCTCCAGTCATCAAACGTACCAAATTGCAGCCCTATAGCCTCAGTAGTTTGTCTTTTATCTAAGGTTAAATTTAGCCATAATCGTGCTTCTGGCAACGATATTTGATAGGCCACCACCGAGCCGTGGTTAAAGTTTCATGGGCCGCGGCTCGTACAGCATTATACCGAGACCACCGAAAGATAGATCCATTTTCGGTGCCCTTGATTATACGCTGTGCAGAAAACTCGATTGCCCTGAAGAAACTTCGGCGCATTTTTCACTTGTTTAAATGAGGAACGAGTTGCTGTTTTCTCCCAATAATAAGTAAAGTAATTGAATCTATGTTCGTCTCGTCAAATTTATTGATTGTGCAGTATCTGGAAGATGATAGAAGCAAGGGAATAGGTGTATGCCACAGTTCTCAAAGATGTGACGGTTCCTGAGTATGTTCGTCTCCTCAGATTTATTGATTGCAAAGTATTCGGAGTCGCACTTACAAGGGTCAACGACGCCCATAGCCTCGTCAGATAAGGGTTTGAAGTATCGAAGTGGTACGTCTTCACTGCAGTAAAACATGTCGTCAGCACATGTCGGCAACTAAATGCTCCCTGATCACAAACAAGTTGAATACAACACAGCGACTTATTAGGGTCCCCCAGCCAGTGCTTCATACGATTGTCCAGCATTTGCCAAAGATTCGTTCTCCACTTCCGGTCGGTGACTCGCTGTCAACCTGTTTGTGATATGTATGCGATGAGTTGCCGAATTGCATTCAAAGATTTGTTTGAGGATTTTCATCAGCATTGCAGTGACGTCGGTGGTAACTTCTGTATTTATCTTTGGTGGTAGCTAGTACACCGTTTATCAGTTATCCTTTTGTATGCATTTCAGTGCATTTTTATTTATTTGTTAATTTATTGGGTTTTTTTTCTTTTTTAGTAAGCGAGTGGGATCTATTCTTCTTTTTGTACTTCCCTTTATCTCCTCTTACTTCCTCCTAATGAACACAATAATATTCTTTGGAAGCTTGAATTTCAAGTCAGTGGCCCCTTTGGTGGGCTTGTTCCATATGAATAGGTTTTATCTGGATAATAATAATAATAATAATAATAATAATAATAATAATAATAATAATAATAATAATAATAATAATAATCTTCCTTATGTTCCTCCCCCTCTCGACGAGGAGTAATCCGCTCTATCTCCAAGAACGCCCCATTCGAGGGGAAACAATATACAAAGCCACTCAAGACCAAATAACATAATAGTGAAATTGTGGACATGTTTTTGAGGTATTTGCTCTTTCCATTTAAAACCCCTCTGGGCGGTTGTACCGTCAGTGCACCTAACGTGGTGCACTGTAGGCATTGCGAATGGGTGTTTGCAGCATCTCTTCATCCTTGAGTTGCACTCACTCTTTTCCCTTTTATGCAACCTCCATTCCTACTTTTTTTTTTCTTTTAGTTTTGTTCACTTTTAAGGAAAATTCCCAGAGGTTGCATTTCCCCCGGGAGGGGAGGGGGTCAGTGCCGTCAGTGCACCTCGTGCGGTGCACTGTAGGCATTATTTAAGGTTCGTTGCAGTATGCCTTCGGCCCCTAGCTGCAACCCCTACCAATTCTTTTACTGTACCTCCTTTCATAATCTCTTTCTTCCATCTTACTTCCCCCCCCCCCTCCTAACAATTGTTTCATATTGCAGCTGCGAAGTTTTCCTCCTGTTACACCTTTCAAACCTTTTACTGTCAATTTCCGTTTCAGCGCTGAATGACCTCATAGGTCCCAGTGCTTGGCCCTTGGCTATATTCTGTATTCAATTCAATTCAGAGGTTACATTCAGTGAATTATGTAATATCACAAAATTCTTTTTAAAAAATCTATATTCTTGGTGCCGTTATTATTTTGTATTTAAACCCCTGTCTTTCAGTAGGATAGAAAGCTAATTACAGGACAGGAAGGAGATTATTTTCTGGCCATGATGTAAGAAATTACAAGACTGGAAAGCGATTACATCCTGACAGTGACGTAAGAACCACCACCATGTGTGTTTTAAAAAATCACGCACTGTTCCCCCTTCTACATACTCTGTCTTCCCTAACGACCATTTCATAGCCGAAGAATTATTGTGCACTTGTCGTTACTCTCGGAGATAAAGGATTGCTCGCCATGCGAGTTCTTGCTGCATCACTTGTGTACGACAGGGTTCAACTCTTTCTCCGTTTTTGTGGCCCATTCATTACTTCTTTGATCAACTTCATTCCTGTGCTAATATCTGCTTATTTATGAACCTCCAGTTGGCGGCGACTAAAGGGCTCATTGCAAATGTCCTGCTATTTTATGATACGGTTTGGTTTTTTCACTGTTTCAGTAATTTTTTTATTTTGTTTTTAGTTTTGTTCCATTATCGCTGCTGCAGGAAATGCATTTTAAACGCGTCTGTGCTTATATGTAAATACTCGCAGTATTTCACTAAAGAATTCTTCATAGTTCTCAGCAGGTAAAAAAACTTTTTAACGTAATAGACCCGAATACTATTTTCCCCATAAGTTTATGCGATACATAATGAATAAGCAACTAGCTAATAATTAACCATTTAAATGACACGTAGTGAATCAACGATAGTTATACATTGCATTAGCCATTAATTGTTCTTTCAGCCACAGAACTTTCTTTACAACAAAGGTCCTTTATTCCTCACAATGTTGGACTGTGGAACCTTTTCTCTGAGGATGTAGTGTAACTGGAATTTTGAAAGTTCAAGCGAAGATGCAGTGCAATAAAAAAAATACTAACAGTAGCACGAGTCTTGAAATGGAGAAACAAATCCACAGATATTTGCAGGTATACACATTGAACAGATCCCCGAAAGCTCTCTGTTTAGATTTGTTTTTGAACATATTTGTACCCTTCCATAACTGTGGATTTGTTTCTCCAGTGCAATGCATTGCTATCCTAATAAAATTCCCCTTGCATTTTAATCATTTACTTACATTTTTATCTATTTATTTATTAATTTGTTAATTTATTTACTTTTAAATAAGTGATCTTTCTGTATTCCTTATTACCTTCAGTTACTTCTTTCTAAAGATCGCCATATTCCTTGGAAGCTTGAATTCCAAGTCAGTGGGCCCTGTGGCGGGCTTGTTCCACATGAATAAGGTTCAGCTTCTGAATAATAATTAAAAAGAAAAAGATGTAGCTTAAAAATCACACGTGAGCCCCATAACTCGGGGTGGCCATTAGGACGTAGGTAGAAGGTGGTTGGCACTTTATCTAATGGACCGTTTGCGATTGTACATAGACACGTTCCGCCATAACACTAACTTCTCGGGCCGGAATGCACAAATACCACGCGAAGAGCATTTTGGCAACGACGTTGCTCTGCAGCATGCTTCAACAGTCGCTTACTCTTCCTCATCAAGTTTTATTTTATTTTTATTTTTTTTTTTTTTTTTTTGCCACGACGAAATTCTGAGGCGTGTATCTCCAATTTTTTTTCTTTCCTTTTTCTAGTTTTCTGTAAAAGAAAACTATTAAATAGTGCCAGCTTTGTCTGTCCGTCCGCAATTTATTCTGTCCGCACTTTTTCTGTCCGCCCTCAGATCTTAAAAACTACTAAGGCTAGAGGACTGAAAATTGTCATGTTGATCATCCACCCGCCAATCATCAAACACACCAAATTGCAGCCCTCGAGCCTTAGTAGTCTTTATTTTATTTAAGGTTAAAGCTAGCCATAATCGTGCTTCTGGTAACGATATAGAACAGGTCACCACCGGGACGTGGTTCAAGTTTCATGGGCCGCGGCTCATACAGCATTATGCCGAGACCACCGAAAGGTAGATCTATTTTCGGTGACCTTGATTATGCGCTGTAGCGGCTGTACAGAAAACTCGATTACTGCGAAGAAACTCTGGCGCATTTTTTACTTTTTTTTTTGCGGCGAATTTCTAAGGTTTGTGTCTTTGCAAATGATGTTGCTATAATTATATCCATCCGCTGCTCTTTCAGTTCAAACGAAGTGAATCGTTTTAATTTGGGTGGAAAATAATTGGCAGTATAGCTAAAAGGTAGTGGCGTTTAATGCGACTTGTTTTGGGTATAATCGTGAGCGGTTTGTTAGACCAGTTTGTTATTCTGTTCTTCAGATCTTTTCCTCTGTTTCATTTACATTTGATATGAGAATAATTCGTCATATAAGACTACCTTTCCAACAAGGAAATAAAGCCTTAAAGGTAATAATTATGACCCTTGAATTACCCTATGGTAAGTGATGGCATAAGGCCGTCTTAACCGATAGCAACAAGCGGAACTACGCTTCACAGGTTTTCATTCCATCAAATCCATAGATGATTTTATATATATATATATGTATGTATGTATATATATATACATATATATATATATATATATATATATATATATATATATATATATATATATATATATATATATATATATATATATCACTGTGAAATATTTTCTGTTAAAACGGAATTCTATCTGATATAAGGAGCACATAAAAAGCGTTTTTATGGGCTCTGTATATATAGATATATATGTGTGCGTATAGCGCGCCCTATATATATATATATATATATATATATATATATATATATATATATATATATATATATATATATATATATATATATACCAACTTTTTGAACTTTTAAGATTAAAAATTATATAAAATTTCTTGGCATTAATTGAACATCATTCATACATTACCAATCTTCTCTCTCCAGTTTTATTTTCATTGAGAAAGAAAACCATCACGATATTATATTTTCGACTTTCCATATCGTACAATCTGATTAAAAAAAAAAAAAGATATTCTTTTGCCTAATTCATGAGCGTCTGCAACCTAATTTACTCGTAGCCTAATATTCACGTACTCCGTAAAGCTCCTCTGAATATTTAGCACCTTATGCTGGTGACCTTTCGGAGTAAGGTCAGGGAGCGTTAGCCCTATTTGGAGTAGTTATACGTCTGACCTTTAGAGGTTCTATGGGTTTTGGTTACTCTACTACACAATAGCGTCTAGCGCCTCTCCTTGAATGAGGTCTAGGAATCTATTGATACTTTAGTTAGGATATAGAATTGAATAGCTGCAACCCCTTTCATTCCTTTTACTTCACCTCCCTTCATATTATTTCTTCTATCTAACTTTCTACCCTCTCCTAACAATTGATACATAGTGCAACTGCGAGGTTTTCCTCCTGTTACGCTTTTGAAACCTTTTTACTGTCAGTTTCTGTTTCAGCGCAGAATGACCTTAGAGGTTCCAGTACTTGACCTTTGGCCTAAATCCTATATTCTATTCTGTTCTATTCTGTTCTGTATAGTTGGAAATATGTTTGTTGAAGCTTTATGTCTTCGTATCAAAGACGGTCAGACATTGATCAACTTTGTAATCACCAAAAGGATTCCTGAAAGTCTTAAAAGGATTGTCGAAGATCCAACAAGGACTCCGAGATCAACACCGGCCGGCCTATAACTTCGTCCATCCAAGAGAATAATTGTAATCCAATCTTGGAAAGTCACCTAGCCAGCAAGTTCCCCGAACTAATTCATACAGAAGTTGATTCAATTAAAGTTTACAAGTTGGTCTCAGTTCATAGGTGAGATGTACATAGTTTGGGACGGCCATTTAAGGATGTTATACTGCCAGTGACCATAAGTGAAAACTCTACAAAGCGCTCTGACCGAATGCCACAATGGCAGACTTGTTCCCGAGTGGTTATCTGTGTCTAGTATGATTTAAAGCAATGGTATACAGGATTTTAGCCTGATGAGCCTAATAGCCTAATTGGGAGGGTTTTAGCCTGATAAGCCTAGTAGCTTAACTGGTGGGATTCTAGCTTAAACCTAATAGCCTAATTGGTAGGATTTTAGCCTAATAGCCAAATTGGTAGGACTATAGCCTGATAAGCCTAACAGCTTAATTGGTGGGATTTTAGCTTAATAAGCCTAATAGCCTAATCAGTAGGATTTTAGCATAATAAGCCTAGTAGCCTAGTCGGTAGGATTTTAGCCTGATAAGCCTAATTGGGGGGATTTTAGCCTAATTGTAGGATTTTAACCTGATAAGCCTAGTAGCTTAATTGGTGGGATTTTAGCCTGATAAGCCTAATAGCTTAATTAGTAGGATTTAAGCCTAATAGTCTAATTGGTAGGATTTTGGCCTAACAAGTCTAATAACCTAATTTGTAGGAATTTAGCCTAATAAGCCTAATTGGTAGGATTTTTGCCTAATAAACCTAATAGCCTAATTGGTAGGATTTTAGCCTAATAAGCCTCATTGTAGGATTCTAGCCTGATAATCCTAATAGTCTTATATGGTAGGTTTTTAACCTAATAGCCTAATTGATACGAGTTTAGCCTAATAAACGTAATAGTGTGCTTGGTAGGATTTTAGCTTGATACCCTAATTGCTAGGATTTTAGCCTAATAGCGCAATTGGTAGGATTTTAGCCTGATGAGCCTAATATCCTAATTGGTAGATTTTAGCCTATAAGCCTGATAGCCCAATTGGTAGGATTTTAGCCTAATTGGTAAGATTTTAGCCTTATAAGCCTAATAGCCTAACTGGTAGGATTTTAGCCTAATAAACCTAATAGTCTAATTGGTAGGATTTTAGCCTTATAAGCCAAATAACCTAATTGGTAGGATTTTAGCCTGATATGAGTTCCTCCCGTTCGATGAATTCAAGGAATCAAACCTGTAGTGCTCTGTCATATAAACTAAAATTACCTGCTACTCCACCATCACCGACACATCCTTCTTCTCCAGCATTCCGCCTACGCCACCTTCAAAGCCTTCTGCACCTCGCTATTGATGGCTACGCTGAGGGCGTTAGCTTGATTACATCTTTTGCCAGTTGGTATTAATTTCCTCGTTTAAACTACCATTGAAAACCTCTTTACGATCAGCTTGGTATTAACACCCCTGTGGCGTGCGTGATGGGGAATGCACGTAAACAAAAAGGCAGTCTTGTTATACTTTTTTTCGCATAATTGTAATAAGAAATGAATATGTAATGAAATAATTCTTAGTAAGCTGATTTTATTTTTTCTGGGCGGTCCACTCTAAAAAGGGCAGTTGAACATGATGTAGCTGTAAAGGGAATTACGATTTAATATTCCATTATATCTGGGGCAGCTGACAAATGAAAATCAATTCACCGAGAGATTTTCTTCCTCATTCTTTGCGTAATTCGTTCTCTTAACCAGTCTTTCGTAGATTTCTCCGACTTATCAGTAATATGCTGATTAGATCTGTTCTTTTGTATCGTACTGATGTCGGCATGAAATGTTAAAAAGTTACTGCTGGAAGAAAATATTATAGGAAGTACTTTTTTTTTTTTAGTTTTTTGTAAAAAAAAAATTATTGTGCAGGCTTTATCTGTCCGTCCGCACTTTTTTCTTTCCGCACTCTTTCTGTCTTCCCTCAAATCTTAAAAACTACTGAGGCTAGAGGGCTGCAGATTGGAATGTTGACCATCCACCCTCCAATCATCAAACATGCCAAATTGCAGCCCTCTAGCCTTAGTAGTTTTTATTTTACTTTAGGTTAAATTTAGCTATAATCGTACTTCTCGCAACGATATAGGATAGGCCACTACCGGCCGTGGTTACAGTTTCATGGGCCGCGGCACATACAGCATTAGAACGAGACCACCGAAAGATAGATCTATTTTCGGTGGCCTTGATTGTAGCGGCTGTACAGAAAACTCGATTGCGCTGAAAAAACTTCGCCGCATTTTTTGCTTGTTCTTTTTATTAGAGCTTCGATGGCAATAAATGTTTTGCCTTAAGTCTATACAGTAATTAAACTTTTTCTGGTATCAAAAAACTATTCCAGCTAAAGATGTCTTCGTGTTTCTCAACAAATCATGTCATTGAAAGTGTTCTGTAAGTATATAAAAGATATTGACATCATTAAAATAAATTAAAGAATACTCTGGCTTCATGGAAATGACCGCAAAATCATTCCATCAAGTATGACGTCACTCCTATTCTCCCAGCCAGTATCCCGTGACGTCAGACAACGCCTAATGAATGAATCTCCTTTCCCAAAAGGCCTCTTCAAGTACTTCATCTCAGCCAGGAACGACTGGGGACCCCTCTCCCTCCCAGAGGAGGGACGCATTAACATATTCGGCGAACTTTGGCGGCGTCGTTGCGAACTGAATTAATCTCAAATCTCAGCGAATAGCGACTCGTCGACGATTTGCATATGAATATGCATTTGCGTAACCGGCGGAAGGCAGGAGCGCCAGTGTCTGTTTCTCTCGCCAGCGACGGAGTGGAAGAGTTTGCTGTGGTTTTCTCGTGAGTAATCTCCCGAGTGCCTTGTGGTAATGACAGCCAGTGCTGTGGCGTGGAGTTAGTGTACAGGAAATTTCAAGCGTAATGAGTTGATGAGTTATTATATAGGACCTATTTGGGAAGTCTCTCAAGCATGAAGGAGTTGATGAGTTATTATATAGGACCTATTTGGGAAGTCTCTCAAGCATGGAGTTGATGAGTTATTATATAGGACCTATTTGGAAAGTCTCTCAATCTTGAAGGAGTTGATGAGTTATTATATAGGACCTATTTGGAAAGTCTCTCAAGCATGAAGGAGTTAATGAGTTATTATGTAGGACCTATTTGGAAAGTCTCTCAAGCATGAAGGAGTTAATGAGTTATTATGTAGGACCTATTTGGAAAGTCTCTCAAGCATGAAGGAGTTAATGAGTTATTATGTAGGACCTATTTGGAAAGTCTCTCAAGTTTGAAGGAGTTGATGAGTTATTATATAGGACCTATTTGGAAAGTCTCTCAAGCATGAAGGAGTTAATGAGTTATTATATAGGACCTATTTGGAAAGTCTCTCAAGCATGAAGGAGTTAATGAGTTATTATGTAGGACCTATTTGGAAAGTCTCTCAAGCATGAAGGAGTTAATGAGTTATTATATAGGACCTATTTGGAAAGTCTCTCAAGTTTGAAGGAGTTGATGAGTTATTATATAGGACCTATTTGGAAAGTCTGTCAAGCATGAAGGAGTTAATGAGTTATTATATAGGACCTATTTGGAAAGTCTCTCAAGCATGAAGGAGTTAATGAGTTACTATGTAGGACCTATTTGGAAAGTCTCTCAAGCATAAAGGAGTTAATGAGTTATTATATAGGACCTATTTGGAAAGTCTCTCAAGCATGAAGGAGTTAATGAGTTATTATATAGGACCTATTTGGAAAGTCTCTCAAGTTTGAAGGAGTTGATGAGTTATTATATAGGACCTATTTGGAAAGTCTGTCAAGCATGAAGGAGTTAATGAGTTATTATGTAGGACCTATTTGGAAAGTCTCTCAAGCATGAAGGAGTTAATGAGTTATTATATAGGACCTATTTGGAAAGTCTCTCAAGCATGAAGGAGTTAATGAGTTACTATGTAGGACCTATTTGGAAAGTCTCTCAAGCATAAAGGAGTTAATGAGTTATTATATAGGACCTATTTGGAAAGTCTCTCAAGCATGAAGGAGTTAATGAGTTACCATATAGCACCTTTTTACCATGTCTCTCAAGCATGGAGGAGTCAATGAGTTATCGTGTAGGACCTATTCGGAAAGTCTCTCGAGCATGAAGGAGTTCATGAGTTATTATGTAGGAACTATTTGCCATGTGTCTTAAGCATGAAGGAGTTAATGAGGTATTATATAGGACATATTTACCATGTCTCTCAAGCATGAAGGAGTCAATGAGTTATTATATAGGACCTATTTACCATGTCTCTCAAGCATGCAGGCGTCAGTGAGGTATTATATAGGACCTATTTACTATTTCTGTCAAGCATGAAGGAGTTAATGAGGTATTATATAGGACCTATTTACCATGTCTCTCAAGCATGAAGGAGTCAACGAGTTGTTATAAAGGACCTATTTGTCATGTCTCCCGAGCATGAAGGAGTTCATGTGTTATTAAGTAGGACCTATTCGCCATGTCTCTCAAGCATGAAGGCGTTAATGAGTTATTATATAGGACCTATTTTGAAAGTCTCTCAAGCATGATGGAGTTAATGTGTTACTATATAGGACCTATTTGGAAAGTCTCTTGAGCATGAAGGAGTTAATGAGTTATTATGTAGGAACTATTTGCCATGTCTCTCAAGCATGAGGCAGTTAATAAGTTACACACTAAACTTTGCATTAGCTTTCGTGTCGCTACGGACCTATTCTCTACTGTTACGCTTGCTTCTGGGAGTGGATGTATTTATGTATTTGTGTATGAAAATGAAATCTGCTGGAACTCATCCTTAGTCACGAAGTGTTCGCCAAGGTTAACCCTTTGCAAATGAATTCTTGCTTTCCTCTGTGTTCCCAGGGCAGTTAGTTTTATTGTTTATAGCTTTAGTTTTTGTTTTGTCAGTGGAAAATATTTGTTAAAATCAGTCATTGCCTTGATCGTTTTTTTATAACCTAGCTTAGAGTACTTCATATGAACATGTTTGTATGTATACCATGCATACATACATACATACGTACACAAACACTCATACACTTATATACATACATAATATATATATATATATATATATATATATATATATATATATATATATATATATATATATACATATATATATATATATATATACATACATATATATATGTGTATATATATATATATATATATATATATATATATATATATATATATATATATATATATATATGCTGCATTCCTCTGTGATGTGCTTGCAGAATTTAAATGCCTGCGCGATAATAGAAGTAATTCACGGAATCGATCTGACGATTTTTTTTAAAATGCACGTATGGAAATCTCTGATGACTGACGCTTTAAACTTAATGGGGAATTTACAGGCTGCTTTTGCAGTGGTTCTGTTACCTGATAGGTTTACAGTGGAAAGCGTAAATGCTTTGGAATTTTTGTTAACAGCTCGAAATTGCTTTTTTGTCTAAAACGGGGAAGCACTTTCAGTAAACGAAAATTGCCTCTCATATTGCCGTGATCGGGATCGAGCCAGAGATTGGGAATTTCATATTCTTTTTATTTTCCCCATAGGGTTGGGTAGTGGCGTCAGTGCACCTCACGTGGTGTACTGTAGGCATTATTTAAGGGTCTTTGCAGCTTCCCTTCGGCCCCTAGCTGCAATCTCTTTTATTTCTTTTACTGTACCTCCGTTGATATTCTCTTTCTTCCATCTTACTTTCGACCCTCTCATAACAATTGTGTCATTGTGCATCTGCGAGGTTTTCCTCCTGTTACACCTTTCAAACCTTCTTACTGTCAGTTTCCGTTTCAGCGCTCTTAGGTCCCAGCGCTTGGCCTTTGGTCTAAATCTTATATTCTATCTATCATTTTGTTTTTGTTTTCCTCTTGTTGTTTTTCCTCGACTTTGAGTTTCTTGTTATTTTATTTACTTGTTTTGTTTCCTTTTTTTTTTCACTATAAGAGGTCGGTCTTGAAGGTGTTCATGATTCCATGCAAAGAATTAAATTATGAAGGATTGGAGTATTGAGTTGTATTGTAGCAAGACTGATAGTTACTTTTGGAAACTTTTGTTCCCGTTTTATAAGAATTATTTTTAAAATTTATGAGTACATGTCAGAGTGGTGTGTAAGAATTCAAATATTATCTCGGTGGTGGGTCCTGCAAAATAAAAATGGTGGGTCCTGCAAAATGGGTCCTGCAAAATAAATGGTGATTCCTGCAATAAAATGGTGGGTCCTGCAAAAAATGGTGGGGCCTGCAAAATGGGTCCTGCAAAAAAAAAAGTGTCCTGCAAAATAAATGGTGGGTCCTGCAAAAAAATGGTGGTTCTTGCAAAAAAATGGTGGTTCCTGCAAAAAAATGGGAGGTCCTGCAAAAAAAAAAATGGTGAGTCCTTTAAAATGGGTCGTGGAAAAAAATGGTGGGTCCTGGAAAAAAATTGGTGGGTCCTGCAAAAAAAAAGCTCTGTAAAGCATGTAGTAGTAGTAGTAGTAGTAGTAGTAGTAGTAGTAGTAGTAGTAGCGGTGGGTGGTGGGTGGTGGTGGTGGTGGTGGTGGTAGTGGCATCACTAGTAGTTATTTAGTAATATATACATTTCCAACAAGAACACACTAGAATTATTCACATTTGAAGACAACGACATGAGACTTTCCTCATCCTTTCGAGTTCACGACTAACGACAGTAGTAGTAGTAGTAGTAGTAGTAGTAGTAGTAGTAGTAGTAGTAGTAGTAGTAGTAGTAGTAGTAGTAGTAGCGGGATTAGCATCAGTAGTAATGACAGTGGGAATATTTACGACTTCAATCAGACTTAATGTAATACAAAGGAATAAAACTGCAAAGTGTTTTGTTATCCCGGAAATCATGATGATCTTTACGCTCTCTCTTGACGAAGTTGTTGCCCGTCCAGAGGTCCACACCAGGCCTCCTACTCCCTTTCACCCCCTGATACACTAAATGACCACCTTTGGACGAGAAGCCTTTAAGATTCTGGGGAGGACCTGTTGTAATGAAACGTGACATCTCTTGGGGTCCGTAAAGATCCACCCGATAATAATCCCCGTAGGAGGCTAGTGCCACCAGTGCACCTCATGCGGCGCACTGTAGGCATTACTTAAGGTTCTTTACAATATGCCTTCGGCCCTTAGCTGCAATCCCTTCCGTTCCTTTTACTGTCCCCCCTGTCAATTTCTCTTTCTTCCATCTTACTTCGCACCCTCTCCTAACAATTTTTTAATAGTGGAACTGCGAGATTTTCCTCCTGTTACGCCTTTTAATCTTTCTGTCAATTTCCGTTTCAGCGATGAATGACCTCATTGGTCCCAGTGCTTGGCCTTTGGCCTAAATTTTGTATTCAGTTCAATTCACACGATAATAAGTCTTTGTAACTGAAGAGACATCAGTTCGAAGGTTTTCCAAAGAGGGAAAAATATATACAATTCAAATAATTAAATTTTGCCTTTAAGTAAATTGACCGTAGGGCCTCGTTCTCCGAAAATGTCCCGCAATTTATGACAATAGTATTATTATTTAGTATTAATGAACGGGTGGTTCTGCAAATAGTAATTAACGAATACACGATCTCTCTCTCTTTCTCTCGCTCTCTCTCTTGTTTGAGTTGAAAGTTGGGATAATCTGGTGAATTTATGGATCATTTATTCTCATTACTCTGGTATGGATCTCGGCAATTATTAATGATAGGTCTCCACAAGCCAGACTGATTTTTAGTTTTCTGTAAGAGAAAACTATTGTGCAGGCTTTGTCTGTCCGTCCGCACTTTATTCTGTCCACACTTTTTCTGTCCGCACTTCTTCTGTCCGCCCTCAGATCTTAAAAACTACTTAGGCTAGAGGGCTGCAAATTGTTATGTTGATCATCCACCCTCCAATCATCAAACATACCAAATTGCAGCCCTCCAGCCTCTGTAGTTATTTTATTTTATTTATGGTTAAAGATAGCCATAATGGTGCTTCTGGCAACGATACAGGACAGGCCACCACCTGGTAGTGGTTAAAGTTTTATGGGCCGCGGCTCATACGTCATTATACCGAGACCAACGAAAGATACATCTGTTTTCGGTGGCCTTGATTATAGCCCTTGATTATATGCTGTAGCGGCTGTACAGAAGTTTCTTCGGCACATTTTTTACATGTTTTTTTTATATAGATTATGTTTATGGTATTAAACAATTAAGGAGAGTTTGATTGTAAGAAAACAAATAATTTAACAGTTAAAACATGAAGACAATTTATTAATTTAATTTAATATTTACAAAATTGGAATCATAAAAAATTCTTAAACTGAAAGTCACGATGCCCTTAAAAAAAAGTATTCATTTACGTTACGACAGATGGTATAACATAACCTCAAAAAAAAAAAAAATTATACGTAAATACGGCGCACGGAATAATAGCTCAAATTTCATTATGATCAGCTAAATGACTTCCGTTTACCCTGGTAGCAACAACAAAGGAAAAAAAAAAGACCCGTCTGAACAAAAGCCGTGAAAGAGAGCAAAAGGAACAAGAAATGAGCAAACAGAGAGATGGACAAAAACATTCGTTTTGTGCATAAATTAACACATAATCCTTTAAACAAAAACAAAAACAAAAAAACTTTGAACCAACGAAGCCTTTATGATGATTTTAACTGGAATAGGAAAGATCAGCTTTGATATCGAGGATTATGACGTCGATTATCGAATTGGTTTTTTTTTTCTTTTATCGAAATGCGCAGAATTCGACAGCGCTGTTTGGAGGACCTTTTGCGTTTGACGTTCCGCGGTTCCCTCAGACATTAAGAGAGGATGGGCCACTGATGGATTTAATAAGGGCCTTATGAAGTGGAACAAGGAATGTCTTTATTTACTTATTTATTTATTTATTTATCAAATTGTTATTTTTTCTTATTTTCATTTATTCATTTATTACACATATTTGTTCATTTATTTATATGTTTATTTAAATTTTTAGCTTTCTGTAAAAGGAAACTATTGTGCCGGATTTGTCTGTCCGTCCGCACTTTTTTCTGTCCGCACTTTTTTCTATCTGCACTTTCTTCTGTCCGCCCTCAGATCTTAAAAACTACTGAGGCTAGAGGGCTGCAAATTGGTATGTTGATCATCCACCCTCCAATCATCAAACATACCAAATTGCAGCCCTGTAGTCTCAGCAGTTTTTATTTTATTTAAGGTTAAAGATGGCCATAATGGTGCTTCTGGCAGCGATATAGGACAGGCCACCACCTGGTAGTGGTTAAAGTTCCGTGGGCCGCGACTCATACATCATTATACCGAGACCACCGAAAGATACGTCTGTTTTCAGTGGCCTTGATTATAGCTCTTGATTATATGCTGTAGCGGCTGTACAGAAGTTTCTTCAACGCATTTTTTACTTGTTTTTTTTATATAGACGATGTTTATGGTATTAAACAGTTAAGGAGAGTTTGATTGTAAGAAAACAAATAATTTAACAGTTAAAACATGAAGACAATTTCATGTAATGTAGCATTTACAAAACTGGAATCATAAAAAATTCTTAAACTGAAAGTCACGATGCCCTTAAAA
>NC_089758.1:24419233-24421733 GCF_040412425.1 Macrobrachium rosenbergii
TAAATTGCAGTAGTGAACTATGCCTTTGTTAACCTAAAATCGAAGTATTAGACTATGATCGTGTTAACAGCCTTAAGTAACAGTACTATAACTATGCCTTGTTTAACCTGAAATCTCAGTGTAAAACGATGCCCGTGTTAATAAACTATTCCTGTGTTAACAACCTCAAGTAGTAGTACTAAATTATTCCTTTGTTAACCTGAAATTGCATTCTTAAACTATTTCTGTGTTAACAGCCGTAGATAACAGTACTGAACCCTTCCTTTGTTAGCCTGAAATCGCAATATTAAATCATGTCTGCGTTAACAGCCTTAAATTTCAGTACTAAATTATGCCTTTGTTAACCTGAAATCAGGGTGTTAAACTTTTCCTTTGTTAACAGCCTTAGATAGCAGTTCTAAACTATTCCTTTGTTAACTTGAAACTGCTTTGTAAAACTATTCCTACGTTAACAACTTTAAGTAGTAGTACTAAACTATGCCTCTGTTAACCTGAAATCGCAATATTAAAGTATGCCCGTGTTAACAGCTTTCAATTACAGTACTAAACTGTGCCTTTGTTAACCTGAAATCGCAATATTAAAATATGCCTGTTTTAACAACCTTAAATTTCAATACTAAACTATGCCTTTGCTAACCTGAAATCGCTGTATTAAACTTCCCCGTGTTAACAGCCTTAAGTAACAGTACTAAACTATGCCTTCGCTAACTTATATAAACCTTAATTGCCCTAACTTGGGAAAGGAATTCATTAAAGGAACTTACTTGGTGGCGGGATCGACTTCCAAGATTTCATTACAATTATTCAAATGGATGAATATAATTTAGTTGCGCCGGTAGGGATATTTAGTTGCTGACTTGAGGATATTATTCTCCGGAAGTTGCTGCGAGGCTTATGCAAGCGGAGCTGTACTTTGCTTTCCGTTGTGTAAACAGGTAAAGATGTGTGTGTGTGTATGTGTATATATATGTACACATATATGTATATATAATGTAATATATATAATGTATATATAATATATATACATTGTATAATCACTAAAATCAGTTCTCGAGAAAAAGGTCCGCTTGGTTACGTAAACACATGACATCGACGTCATAGATGCATTTTATATATACATACGTATATACATATTCCAGGGTGTTGTAAGTTATTTCAGAAAGGTAGTGAACTGGATATTAAACTATATTTGGGGTTAAACATTTGTGAATGTAAAAAATGTTACGATGTATGTGACGAAAAATTGTGTATATATATAAATATGTATACATAAATATATCAATCATGTATATGTATATAATATATAAATTGTGTATATATTATAAAAATGTATGTATAAAGTGGTATAAAAAAATCTCTCTCTCTCTCTCTCTCTCTCTCTCTCTCTCTCTCTCTCTCTCTCTCTCTATATATATATATATATATATATATATATATATATATATATATATATATATATATATATATATATATATATATATATATATATATATATATATATATATATATATATATATATATATATATAGTAGAGAGAGAGAGAGAGAGAGAGAGAGAATGAATCTACCTCTTTTCATACCACTTTTACATACATTTATATATATATACACATGATTTATATATATATATATATATATATATATATATATATTATATATATATATAATGTATATATATACACATAATTTTTCGTCACATACATCGTAACATTTTTTACATTTGCAAATGTTTAACCCCAAATATAGTTTAATATCCAGTTCTCTACCCTTCTGAAATAACTTACAAGACCCTAGAATATGTATATATGTATGTATGTACGTATGTATGTATACAACGTATCTATGACGTCGATGTAAAGTGTTTACCTGAGTGGATCCTTTTCTCGAGAACTGATTATAGTGAGTTTTAAAGTCTCTTTCCTTAGGAGGTCCCCGAAAGGAAGGAGATTTTCGAAGGACGTATTTGCTGTCTTAATCCTCTTAGAGAGAACGTAGCCTTATGAGACAAGAGAGGAAGAATGAGATAGGTAAGACTGCGGCACTTGGGGACTGTCAAGCAGCTTTCAGATTATCCTCCAAAACAAATTAAGCGCAAACAATCAGAATTCTCTCTCTCTCTCTCTCTCTCTCTCTCTCTCTCTCTCTCTCTCTCTCTCTTATCTATCTCTCACTATATATATATATATATATGTGTATATGTATATATATATATATATATATATATATATATATATATATGTATGTATGTATGTATGTATGTATATATATATATATATATATATATATATATATATATATATATATATATATATATATATATATATATATATATATATATATATATATATATATATATATATATATATATATATATATATATATATATATATATATATATATATATATATATAAATCAGAGAGAGAGGAGAAGAATGCACGTACAATGGAATAAAAGCTCACTGAGAATCTCTACAGGGGCTACTTCTTGGGAAATTGTGAGT
>NC_089758.1:24426733-24439233 GCF_040412425.1 Macrobrachium rosenbergii
AATAGTTTGATAGAATTTGTTGAGAGGACGTATAGCTCCCAAATTAAAATAGTTTGATAGTATATGTTGAGAGAACGTATAGCTCCCAAATTATAATAGTTTGGTAGGCTATGTTGAGAGAACGCATAGCTCCCAAATTGTAATGGTTTGATAGGCTATGTTGAAAGAACGTATAGCTCCCAGATTATTATATTTGATTTATTTTTCTTTATTCAATTTCTCTGTGCCTACCATTTGAGAAAAGGTGGGGAATCTAAAACCCATCATTACTCTTACTCGTTTTCAAAACCTGTTAATCAAAAAGGAACTGAAAAACAGACCTTTGTGAAACTGTGTATTTTTCATGTGTGAATGGCATAAAAGATTATTAGAGAAATTGAAAGCCTTATGGCCAAAGGGGCTGAGTGATTGATTGTAAGTCATCTGGCGTTACACAGTAGGAAATATAGCAGAGAGAAAGACAAGAGGTACTATGTTTTGATTGGGATATTTACCTGTTTAATAGAAGTAATCCTACCTTACCGAACCTAATCCTACAGAGTAAATAAATGCACGAATGTTATTATTTTCACCCACATCTGTTTTCTTATCACGTCTCTCTCTCTCTCTCTCTTTCTCTCTCTCTCTCTCTCTCTCTCTCTCTCTCTCTCAGACATGTGTTGAAGGGAATAAGAAGCCTAGTGTGGACCCCGGTCCTGGTTAAACAACCTAGCCGAAATTCAGTTTGCTCTATCTCTCTCTCTCTCTCTCTCTCTCTCTCTCTCTCTCTCTCTCTCTAAGACAGGTGTTAAAGGGATTAAGAAGCCTAGTGTGGACCCCGGTCCTGGTTAAACAACCTAGCCGAAATTCAGTTTGCTCTCTCTCTCTCTCTCTCTCTCTCTCTCTCTCTCTCTCTCTCTCTCTCTCTCTCTCTCTCTTAGACAGGTGTTAAAGGGAATAAGAAGCCTAGTGTGGACCCCGGTCCAGGTTAAACAACCTAGCCGAAATTCAGTTTGCTCTCTCTCTCTCTCTCTCTCTCTCTCTCTCTCTCTCTCTCTCTTAGACAGGTGTTAAAGGGAATAAGAAGCCTAGTGTGGACCCCGGTCCTGGTTAAACAACCTAGCCGAAATTCAGTTTGCTCTCTCTCTCTCTCTCTCTCTCTCTCTCTCTCTCTCTCTCTCTCTCAGACAGGTGTCAAAGGGGTCTCTCTCTCTCTCTCTCTCTCAGACAGGTGTCAAAGGGGATAAGAAGCCTAGTGTGGACCCCGGTCCTGGTTAAGCAACCTAGCCGAAATTCAGTTTGGTCTGACATTGATAATACTTGATGATAACACTATCGTCATTTCCCCGAACTGTCCATTTTCAGTGCCGCCATCGACAAGGGCGAATTAACCTCTGCATTACATAATTACATATTCTCTCGCATTACTGTACTCGAACTGCCTACTTCACCAAAGATAATCCCGCGTCTCGCTCAGAGTGATCTGCTTATTACATATTCATTCCGGTTAAAGCACCGTTCGTTTGGTCGGCGAGGCTTCGTAATTGTATCGTAATGAGAATTAACGTTATCAGACTTTTTTGAAAGTGGTAGAAATGGCGATTTTCATATACGACAGTGGTGTTTATGTTACGGCCATTTGCTCCCAAAAAGTATTGCATGAAACGAGTTTTGATCGTGTTTCTTTCCTTTCAGCCGAACAATGAGGTACTTATCGTCTTATTAATGATTTGCTAAATTACCAGCATACATTGGCATCCACTTATTAGAATCTAAGTTTGCGCCATATTGCTAGAAATATTTAGTTAAAGCTTTTTAATCGTTAGACGATACATCAAAGATTTTATGACAAGTTTACATGCAATAAAAGCCACCCGCCCCCCCAAAACCCCGTCTCCATAGGGGGGATAATTCCGTCAATGCACTTCCCTCGGTTCACTGCAAGCATTACTGAAGGTTCTTTGCAGCGTCCCCTCAGGCCCTAGCTGCAGCCCCTTTCATTCCTTTTACTGCAGCCCCGTTCATATTCTCTCTCTTCCATCGTACTTTTCACACTCTCCAAACAATTGTTTCGCAGTGCAACTGCGAGGATTTCATCTTGTTACACCTTTCAGACCCCTTTACTCTCATTTTCACTTTCAGCGCTGAATGACCTCATAGGTCTCGGCGCTGGGCCTAAATCTCTTATTCCAGTTCCAATTCCTAAAAAAGGCCCGTGTAGAAATGAACATAATATGACGAAATGCGTGCAAACAACATCAGTTTAAATTATCACTATTTCCGCGCTGAAATGCACACAATCATTCTGTAGAAGGGAATATTTTGTGAAGTTGACACTAAAAATTATAGTGTAGATACATCGAGGACTGATGGGAGTGACCATAAACAAACTTTACTACAACTTATTGTGAAATGAGAGAGAGAGAGAGAGAGAGAGAGAGAGAGAGAGAGAGAGAGAGAGAGAGAGAGAGAGAGAGAGAGAGAGAGGCTTGTTAAGAAAAAAGATGCGGGGGTATATAAAAATATCCATGCATTTATTTACTGTGTAGGATTAGGTTAGATAAGGTAGGTTCACTCTGTGTGAATTAGGTAAATATCCCACTCGAAACACAGTCCCTGTTGTCTTCCTTTCCGCTCTATTTCCTGATGTGTAACGCCAGATAAATTTCAATTAGTCAATCAACTCTCTTTCCCAAGCCATCCGAAAATGCAAAAGCCCCGAGACATATTCTTCGCAAATGTAAACTGTGTGATTTGTTCCTCAAGTTCTTGACATTGGTGTTGTGGCATATCTCTAAAACAACGCTGTTCGTTTCCCAGATCGCATGAAATCCGTCTCGTAGGAGTTGCTAAAACTTTAAAAAGTCGAGATCTGCAAAGTTTGTGAAGACGTTAAGATATGTCTTGGTCTGAGACAATGGTGGGAGAGTGCTCTGTTCTTATGTAGATGCAGCAACTGCAGTTGGAAGTTATTGGTGATGGCTCGTGAGTATGCTAAAAATGCAGTTGGTTTATTATTTCATTTTTGTTTTCAGTTTTTCTTGTATGTATGAGAGAGAGAGAGAGAGAGAGAGAGAGAGAGAGAGAGAGAGAGAGAGAGAGAGAGATGTGATTAGCTGTAAATTTAAATTGTTGAAGAACAAATTTAAAAGGATTCTGCTAGCTTTAACGAAATAAAATCTCTCCTTAAGTAAAAAAAATACAGAGAGAGAGAGAGAGAGAGAGGGAGAGAGAGAGAGGATATTTGACTGACTGCCTGTTTATCATTCATAATGTGCCTAAATTATTGAAAAACAAACTTAGAAGGATTCTGCAAGCTTTAAAGAAATACAGTAATATCTCCTTAACTAAAGAGAGAGAGAGAGAGAGAAAGAGAGAGAGAGAGAGAGAGAGAGAAAATGGTGCAAGAAAGTAGTCACAATAGATAACATTTTTTCCTTCAAAAATGGCACCTGGTACCGCAAGTAACATTTCGTACCTCATTGTTTTTGAATAACATCTGACACTGATAGACACGTTCTTACTCACACCCGGTTCAGTATATGAGTAAAATATGTGAACAAAGACGTTATTCGTATCAGCAAGACTTCTGTTCGAAAGCGACACCAGGGAAGATCACTTACTAAATGCATATTGAATGCCGTAATGTTTATTTAGAAACGAGCTTGATGGTGCGCGCTATGCTGCGCTGGGACCCGATGCTGCCGTCATGTCCCCCCTCCCCTCCCAATCCCCTACCTACCCCGCCCCACCCGGGGCGGACAAACAGGTTTGCAGGAGGAGGACGGATGTGTCATGTCTCCCCTACCATCCCAATCCCCTACCTACTCCGCCCGACCCTGGGCGGACAAACAGGTTTGCAGGAGGAGGGTGGATGTGTCATGTCGCCCCTACCCTCCCGATCCCCACTTGCACTTTTGTTATTATAGATATATACTTGAATATTATTGGAAGAGACTGAAATTCTATTTTGTACTGATATTCCAGAATGAAAATACGTTTCAGATAAAGCAGCAATTATTAAAATACAGGATGGTGAATCATTATTAATCAGTAGTTAAGTAGTAAGGTTCACCTAAAGCAACTGTCTCCCGGCACCTACGAAACACACACGGGCAGAAGAACAGGTGTGGATGATCTAATATCGGGATTCTGTGTATAAACTGTATTGCTTTATTGCTTTTTTGTCTGGGATATGCCGAAGAGCAGGTGCGCCTGAAGCATTGCTCCTCCGTGCGTGAGCTAGTATTGAGATTCTTCATATACACATATTGCATTTTTGGAGGGGGCGGGCGGTCGGGGAGTGGAAAGGCCGGGTTATCCTAGATATGCCATGTTTTCTCCGCCGAAGACAGGTATATCGTTTTGCCAATTTTATTTTTTATGTGTATTCTCTGCTTTCGTGTAGACGAGCAGTGTTTTTCAGAAATATTGGTACATATGAAGGGATTAGATTTTAATGCCTGTATATGTACACACACACACACACACAACCATACATACATATATATATAATATATATATATATATATATATATATATATATATATATATATATATATATATATATATATATATATATAAATTTCTGACTCACATCAGGATCGAACCTCGGTCTCTCGAATGAAAGGCCAGGACGCTACCAATTCACTCACACACGGGGTTCGATTCTGATGTGAGTCGGAAATTTTTTTCTGCAAAACACGTGCTCATGTTTTCATCAGTTCGAGATTATATATATATATATATATATATATATATATATATATATATATATATATATATATATATATATATATATATATATATATATATATATGCATATGCATATATATGTATATGTATATATATATATATATATATATATATATATATATATATATATATTTATATATATATATACATGTGTGTGCATAAATAAATAGGGGCACTAAGTATGCAGATGACGTGTATTTTAAATATACTTCTGACTAAATTTCCATAAAATTGCTTTTTGCATAATTCTGCTAACAAACAAACAAACAAACAAACGGAACCAAGGCCATAAACTTAGAGAACTCAAACAAATTCATCAGTTTTATTTAGGAAATAAATAAAACTTTCAAAAGTTAAAGGATTAATGATCAATTTATGGTCGGTTTTAAGTGGAAGTGAAAATTCAGTAAATGACATCAGACGAACTGTTGCCTTGAATAAATACTATTATAACTTGTTTTTACTTAATAATCATAGATATATGCATTCATTTTTCATTTTTTCAAGGAAGATTATAGCGTTAGCTTAAAGTGTCCTTACTAAATAATCATGAATACATTCATTCATTTTTGCAAGAAAGATTTTAGCATTAGCATAGAGTACAGGATAGTATATTAGCTGTTATGCCGTGACTCCCCCGTAGGGGGTAGCTCCGTCAGTGCACCTCATACGGTGCACTGTAGGCATCATTTAAGGTTCATTGCAGCGTGCCTTCGGCCCCTAGTTGCAACCCCTTTCGTGCTTTTTACTGTACCTCCTTTCATATTCTCTTTCTTCCATCTTACTTTCCACCCTCTCCTAACAATTTATTCGTAGTACAACTCCGAGGCTTTCCTCCTGTTACACCTTTCAAACCTTTTACTGTCAATTTCCGTTTCAGCGCTGAATGACCTCATAGGTCCCAGTGCTTGGCCTTTGGCCTAAATTCTATATTCAATTCAAGTTATGCCATGACTCACGTAAGGTCCAATCCAGTATGCAACCCTCAGTGAATAACGTTCCTGTTATTCGCTTGACAGAGGCTGCCATGATCGCTCGTCAAGTTGGCCAACTTACGAAACGTAAACAAACGATCAAAGTCAAGTTGCCCTTAAGTTTGATCATTACAGATCACTGGCGCATTGTTGACTGTTCCTGGCTGGGAATTGTCTGGGTGTTCCTTTCAGAAAGAGTGACAGGCTAGTTAACTAGATTTGGAAGGGAAGTGACTATGAGTAAAAATGATCCCATGCAAATCGGAAGCAGTTTTTTGTCTAGAATAATACTTTGTATTATATTGATTTCTTTGATGGCATGGTGCTTGTGTAATTGGCCTTACGAATGAATACTGCCCTAAAATGGAAAACTGCAGTATCTGCAAAATTTTCAAAATTGAGAAATGCCACCTATTGGGCTCGTGAAACACTAATACACAAATTACTGCAGTTTCAGAATGATTCTTCAATGCTTTCCACGAGTATTTAGCGGGTCCTTTTGTGCAGTATCTGCAAAATCAGTAGTAGGCAAGGGAAAACTGCAGTATCTACCATTTTTCTCAGTTTTGTGTTTTTGCAGATACCTCAGCCTTCCATTTTAGGGCAGACTGCGTAATGATTAACAGGTATCTACTGTAGCTAGATTTGGAAGGGAAGAGTTAGTCTAGAATAATACTTTGTGTTCTTGATTTCTCTGATGGCATGGTGCTTGTATAATTGGTAAAACGAATTAATGCATAAGTGAAAGCTAAATTTTCATCTTCATTTGAATGGAATTAGGAGTTAGGAATATAGAGCTGGAATTTGAATATAGAATTTAGGCCAAAGGCCGAGCGGTTGGGATTAGGAGTTAGAAACTTAAAACTGTTTGTTTATTTTTTATTTTTTTTTAGTATTGATTGGAGTAGTATTACTATGTTTCATTACGGTAGATAAAGGAAGACGAATGTCTAACAGGAGCATGTGAAATAATATCCTTAATTGAAGACTCCTTATGAAAAGATGATTACGATATATTTTCATTTGTTAAAAGTAACTGTCTCAAGATATTAACTATATCGTCACCATGTAGTGCGACAGTAAACAGCAAATAAACAGCTGTGGCATGTTTGCCAAATGTTGAAAGTGAACAGAAATCTGGAAAACAGTTTCATAGATATCACTATTATTCGTGAATGTTGAGTGAAGTAATCAATTTTTGTTAGTAAACATGACATACGGTAGCAAAACGCAATAGGAGATGAATCACGGAGATTCTTTTATTTTATTTTTAACTTATGCTGGTCCGCTGGGTTCGCGTCTCCCCAAGGGCGATGAAAAATCGCTGGCTCAGTATCATGATCAGTTACTACTGTAGTGTAGGGTCTACGGTGGAAGGTTGAAACCAACAATCTTTGGAAGCTTGAATTCCAAGTCAATGGCCCCTGTGTGCTTGTTCCATGTGAGTAGGTTTCATCTACTGAAATAATAATAATAATAATAATAATAATAATAATAATAATAATAATAATAATAATAATAATAATATATTTTTAATTATAGTGGTGTCCAGTGCTAAAATGAACACCTCTTGGATTCAGTCCTTCGTTGAAAAAGAGAATTCGCCCTTTACCTCCCTTTCCTTCTTCGTGATAAATGTCCGTAATAGCATAAAATGATGTGACTGACTGATAAGCCTTCGGGATGGATGGGTGACAATTCATGCGAGCCGCTTTAGTGAAGTAATTCATCAGTGACTCATTTGTGATGAAATAATTCATCTGTGACTCATTTGTGATGTAATTCATTTGTGACGCATCACTTTTATCAGATTGAATTCATGTAGGGGACACGATCTTATCTAGCAGAACGATAGTTTTAAAATGTTTTAATCTTTATCAATCAACTTTACCACCTGTTTCTTGGAATAAAAATAAATTTACTTCAAAAGTTTGCCCTCTACAGGCTTCTACGTGTTTAATAATTATCTACTACGCTCTTTTTCCATGCTCTTCCGGGCCTGGGCTAAATACAGGTCCTGCCTTTTCTGTATTGCTTAAGAAATATTTTTCACTCTTTCTGATTATTAGAAAAAAATTTATATATATATATATATATATATATATATATATATATATATATATATATAATAACTATACACATATATACATATAACTAAATACATAACAATATATATATATATATATATATATATATATATATATATATATATATATATATATATATATATATAATTTGGACTCGAGTTCATATGGCCAGTTGTTTGTTCCTATCCTGTCACCTCTAGTCTAAACTGATTTGAATGAGTAATTGCGTTAGATGGGAGCCAAAGAAAGGGAATGGCCTTGCGACCTCATCCTAAAAGAGAATTACTGAGAAACGGAAGGCTAGCTTTTCTTGTCAGTCCTCCCCTCTCTGTGGGGATAATTTTCAAGTTCATATTTACTTATAAATATATATATATATATATATATATATATATATATATATATATATGTATGTATATATATATATATATATATATATATTATATATTATATTTTTTTTTTTTTTCTTCTTTTTTTAGTGGTTGTCGCAGGTACTAGACATCCATAAATGGTTACTGTAACAAAATTATTGATTTTTGGTAAGAATGAAAGAAAAATTATTGTTTTTTTTTTATTACACAAGTGTGAATAACAAAGCACGAACGCTAAAGAGTGTATGATAAAAATTTAAGAGAATTGGACGCAAAAACGAATCACCACTGAGGGAGGACATCTGCCCGAAAATCTCTCGCCAACAGACAAACAACCAAACAGGTCTCTGTGGAAAAATAAAAGGGCAGATAATAATAAAAGATGCAGCGAGCCTACGGGGTACTTTTAAAACCTCCAGGTACACCGTACCGTCGGGTACTGCCTTAATACTAACTCGGTGTGGTTTCCTAAGAAGCGAGCGAGTCTTCTGCGAGAAAAAGGAGGGTTTTCCTTGAAAAGTGTTGTGTCAAGGGAGGGCGAGAGTTCTTCAAGGAAAGACTATGGGTGGCGGATGAAAGGGCATTGTGCGCGGCGGAGCCACCCTTTTGTTATCATTTATTCAGTTTTTCATTCATCCCGTAGCCCAACCCTGGCTCTGGGAGATGCCTACATGCTCTCTCTCTCTCGCTCTCTCTCTCTCTATATATATATATATATATATATATATATATATATATATATATATATATATATATATATATATATATATATATGTGTGTGTGTGTGTGTGTGTGTGTATGTATGTGTGTATATATTATATATGCATATATATAAATATCAATATAAAATTTCATTTGGAAAGAATCTCTCTCTCTCTCTCTCTCTCTCTCTCTCTCTCTCTCTCTCTCTCTCTCTCTCTCTCTCTCTCTCTCTCTCTCTTTCCTGGCATGTACAAGATTTGCAAAAATACGGTGCCTAAAACTTTTATATTCAGATTACCTTCATGTTTATTTTTTCTCCCTTTGATTTAGTTTTATTGGTTAATATTTACTTACATCATAAATAAAAGAAAGAAAATTAATATCCAACCCTATTAACACGCGCGTTTTGACGCTCTTAAGATCTCGACTAAGTCCAGTATCCACAAGCAGGGGATTATAATTTAATATTTTTAAGTTTTATTTTTTTCAGCCTGCAATCTTCTCCTTGGTCTTACCTCTTAATTCCGTTCAGCGTCTACCCTCACTTCCGTAAAAGAATTAGCTCAACATTTTCATCATATATTGCAAGTTTTCCGTCAGTGCACCTTACTGTAGGCGTTACTAAAGGTTCTTTGCAGCGCCACTTCGGCCCCTAGCTGCAACACCTTTCATTCCTTTTATTGTACCTCCGTTCATATTATCTTTCTCCCATCTAGCTATCCACCCTCTCATAACAATTATTTCGGTGCATCTGCGAGTTTTTCTTCCTGTCACACCTTCCAAGCCTTCTACTCTCAATTTCCTTCCCAGCGCTGAATGACCTCATAGGTCCCAGTGCTTGGCCTGTGGCCTAAACTCTATATTCCATTCCCATGTTGCAATTTTTGCTTCCAAGGACACCTTTCTTCCCTCTCCAGTCTCTTGCGAACATCCTGCTACCTTTTTTTTTTTTTTTTTTTTTTTTTTTTATCAGATGTGACGCGCCACTTCTCTCATTATGCCAGCATCAGTGTAGCCCATGGACAAAGACACGAGGTTATAGATATAATTTGTTAACGAAATATTCATTCCCCCCATCTTGGGCTACAAAGTTCGAATATGCTGTTCGTTCGGGTTTTCAGTGATTAATTCCGTGTGCGTGTGTTTCCATTCCCAAGTAGGTTCCGGAAAGTTATTTTTTTTTGAGAAGCTGTTTTGGAATTGATCTCTTGCAAATAAGCAATTTCTCGGTGTGAAACACCCGCACGCATTTATGTGTGTGTGTGTGTGTATGTATATATGTATATATATATATATATATATATATATATATATATATATATATATATATATATATACACATATAGATAGTAGATAGACAGACAGATAGATCGATAGATGTATAGACAGAAAGATAGATCAGTAGATTGCCGTGTTTGTTCGCTCAATTTCTCATCCGTCATTCAAGCAGTAGTCAATCCAGAAAAGCAATGATCATCGTGAAAAGTTCAACTCGAAACTCTTGTTAAATATGTGAAGGAAATGGAACTGCACTTACAGAGTTATGTAATAAGAGTGATATATAATTCTATTGTTATTTTTAGTATTGAAAATACTTCCAATCACGTTTAGGAATCCAAAATTGACCAAAGCTGTAAGTCGAATACAAGAAGCGAAAGAACACGCAAACCATAGATAGAAAGAAAAGAATTATAAGGTTGTCGTGAAATTGGAACTTCAAAAGTTCAAAGTGAAGATTTAATCATTGCTATCCTATCAGTTTTCCTTCCACTTTAATCATTTTTATCCACTTATTAATTTATTTTTTTTTTCTTTTCAGTAAGTGAGATCTCTTTTTTTCTGTTATATTCCCTTTACCCCCTCTTACTTCTTCCTAAAGAACACCATATTCATGGGCAGCTTGAATTTCAAGTCAGTGTCCTCTGTGGTGGTCATGTTCCGTATGAATAGTACACTGGTTGTTTATTGCCCCAAGGAAGTACTTCTAAGACCATCTGCTTGGATTTCAGGTCAGTAGCCACTGTGAACTTGTTCCATATGGAATAGGTTTCATATTATTATTCAGTTTCTGAATAATAATAATAATAATAATAATAATAATAATAATAATAATAATATTAAAATCCAAGTGGACCTCTCTTGTTTGTCCGGCCCGGGTTTGGGGCGGGGTATGTAGGAGACCGGGAGGGTAGGGGAGACATGGACGCATCCACCATCCTCTTGCAAACCTGTTTGTCAGCCCCGGATGGGGGCGGGGTAGGTAGGGGATTGGGAGGGTAGGGGAGATATGACGGGCAGCGCCTGGTTCCAGCACAGCGCAGCGCTCGCCATCAAGCTCGTAGTAACAATAATAATAATAATAATAATAATTCATCAAATATTTCTTCGATGTAAGTATGATCGTGAAAAAGTATTACAATGAGATCTGCTGTAATTCAAGGCAGATGGATTATCTCCTCACATGAAGACCGATATCTATATATAATGCAATAATTCTCGAAAAAAAAACTCATGACAATTTTGTGGGCGTTAAGGATATATATCGTGCAGTTTGAATAAACAGACTACTTATCTAATACAATAATTCTCGAAAAAAAAACTCATGGCAATTTTGTGGGCGTTAAGGATATATATCATGCAGTTTGAATAAACAGGCTACTCATCTGAGTTACTGTGCAAATATAAACCTCGCACCTGTTATACAATGGCACATCTCATTTGCAAGTATATGTCCGTGCACTGCATGCGCTTACGCAGTCCAGCATTATATCATGAACAGGAAACGTTGTGAAGTGTAATGAATAATTCTTAGAGTGCCTTAGAGAAGCTCTTTTACTTATGGTCTCTGTGCGTTGTATAATGAATAATAAACTCGAGGGTGTTATTTACCTTGAGTATGTTAGGTTTAATCACAGTCCTAAAATGTATCATAAATTCGAGGGCATTATTCACCTTTCGGAAATCAAATACAACTTTTCCGTTGTACAATGAATAATGAACTTGAGATCGCAGCAGTCTTCTGGGAAATTAGGAATAAGTATTTAGGTGCACAGTAAATAATAAATTTGACAGCTTTATTTATTTTTTGGGAAATTAAGCTGAACTTCTCATTTGTATAATGAAAATGCAATGCATTATACCTTAATACTATTCTCCTTGCATTTTAATACATTATTATCTATTTATTAATTTACTTTTTCTTTTTTAATAAGTGAGATCTCTTCTTTGTGTATTTCCCTTAACCTCCTCTTACTTGTTCCTTATGAACTCCATATTCTCTGGAAGCTTGAATTTCAAGTCAGTGGCCCCTGTGGGCTTGCTCCATATGAACAGGTTTCATCTTATGAGTAATAATAATAATAATAATAATAATAATAATAATAATAATAATAATAATAATAATAATAATAATTCTTTAGAGTGAAGTAGCCTAGCTTTAAGAATCAAGTATAAGTTCTACGTGTGGGAATGTAGAATAAATCTACTGTAGTATTACTATTTTCTGGAAAGTAGGTTATAAGCTCTTCGTGAGATAATACTGAATAATCACTTCGATAGCAATGCTTGCCTATGGAAAAGTTAGGGTCTCCCCGCCTTTCTAAGCATCTTGGTTAGTGGAAATGGAATGGAAA
>NC_089758.1:24444233-24446733 GCF_040412425.1 Macrobrachium rosenbergii
AACAAAGCAGTCCCCTTTAGATTTACTGGTCGTCTCCTTTTGAAGGGAATGGCCACTCGTCTGAATTCTGCTTATTGCTCGGCGATATTTCTCAGGTATCAGATGTAATTTCGACAATGAAAAATTACCCATTGGACGGAGGTTGATTTAATCCTTTCTAAGAAGAGGGAGGTGATGATTTATCAAAAATAAAATCCGTCGAACGAAATCAGAAAGGTTTCTATTTTTATAAAGTGTCTTTCTTTCTTTTAAAGTTACAAGAAGTAAAGCAAAAGTGTAAATGAGAAGGAAGAAAAATAGCTTTCGCTTGCCTAGATAAGATGAAATCCGAAGGCGGACGTTTAAGGAATGTGAAATATTCCATTATGTCTGAAAGCCTAATATCTCTTAGTAAAGCATTGTCTTGATATCTGACTCACCTTATGCTAAATAGCCATCAGTGCACCTCATGCGGTCCACTGTAGGCATTACTTAAAATTCTTTGCGGCGTCTCTTCGGCCCCTAGTTGCAACCCCTTTCATTCTTTTTAGTGTACCTCCGTTCATATTCTCTTTCTTCCATCGTACTTTCCACCCTCTCCTAACAATTGATTTATAGTGCAACAGCGAGGTTTTCCTCCTGTTACACCTTTCAGTGCTTTTTCCTTTTAATTTCCGTTTCAGCGCTGAAAGACCTCATAGGTCCCAGTGCTTGGCCTTTGGCCTAAATTCTACTTTCTATTCAGTTCTTATGATAAATAGATGCTAGTAAGATAACAGTAACTTTATTCGTCAAAAACGAAAATAACTTCATATGCAGCCTTGTTTGCAATGCAAGATAATCTATCAACATTAACCTTATGTCATAAAGTTTTATTTGTCATCCTTCCATCCTATACATCCTGTCAATCAGCATCCTTCAGTTCGTTCTCCCACGAATATCATAGTCCAACAAATCTTTGAACTCGCTCCAAACCTCTCTCTCTCTCTCTCTCTCTCTCTCTCTCTCTCTCTCTCTCTCTCTCTCTCTCTCTCTCTCTCTCTTCACAGGTCTCTCATGCATGCAAGCAAATTATTTCTCTCTCTCTCTCTCTCTCTCTCTCTCTCTCTCTCTCTCTCAAATCCTCTTATGCAATTGAATATTCTCTCTCTCTCTCTCTTCTCCATTCAAAATTCTCTTATGCAAGAGAATAATTTCTCTCTCTCTCTCTCTCTCTCTCTCTCTCTCTCTCTCTCTCTCTCTCTCTCTCTCTCTCTCTCTCTCCCAGTTTCTTATGCAGGCGAATAATTTCTCTGCCTCTCTCCATTCACAATTCTCTTATGCAAGCGAATAATATCTCTCTCTCTCTCTCCCCTTTCACACTTCTCACATACAAGGAAATCATTTCTCCCGTGTATTCGAGAGGAATATTTCCTCCATTGAAGCGTACCAAACATATCCCTGTCACCATTCAATAACGCTGGCCCTCAAATAACGCAGCTGCTTCGTTCTGGCAGTCCCAACAACGAACAAAGTACATTCATACACAAACACACACACAAACTAACAAACGCAAGCTCGGGCTGACGTAGGTCCGCGAATTAGAAAACAGCACAGATCAACATTACGATGCTAATTGGATTCGCGGGGGACAGCATCGCGAATGTTTGTCCCCCGCGAATTTCGCGCAATTATCTCAGGCATCCGGGAAGGTCATCATCTTATCATCTCATGTTTCTGACACCGGGTTTTCTGCCTAATTTGATGCAGAAGCGGCTGTTTCCTTTACTCGGCGACGTACTAATGTTTTTTTTTTTTTTTTTTTTTTTTTGCTGCGTGGCTCTCGTTGGCTTTAATAACGCTGAGTGGGTGTGTAAATTTTTGTATGTTTCGGTGTTGGTAGGATGGTGGGATGAATTGCTAAGAAGGGTGTGAGGTTTTAAGTATATATATAATATATATATATAGATATATAATTTACATATATATATATATATATATATATATATATATATATTATACATTTGTTTGAATATATACATTTATATATTATAATTACCCGCCTTCCCAGGTATCATCACAGCAGATGTTGTCATCAGCCGTCTACACCATAACCATCATTTCGGAGGGGACCGTGTTGCATCATTCATTTGCAACATGGGAAAAATTGCGCAAACCCCGTAGTTATATTCTGCAAATGTATCGCTGGAAATCACGTCGTGAAGCTTACAAATATTCAAACGACTGCAGTTGGCGTTAACGGATGTTGCGCATCCATCTCCTCTGCTATTTCATCAATCATTAGCAAATTAGTGCAGTGTGAATTGCACGAATGTTTGAAGGACTGCATTTCTACCTTTTATTTCATTATTATTATTATTATTATTATTATTATTATTATTATTATTTAGAAGATGAACCCTATTCAAATGGAACAAACCCCCCACAGGGACCACTGACCTGAAATTCAAGCTTCCAAAGAACATTAAGGTGTTCACTCGAAAGAAGTAACAGAAGGTAAAGGGAAATTCAGGAAGAGGAG
>NC_089758.1:24451733-24471733 GCF_040412425.1 Macrobrachium rosenbergii
TACACGTATGTTACCGTTTCTTCTCCATTTTGACATTGATATCGTAAATAAAAACATTTGTCAGTGCTCATACGTTACTGTAATAAATTCATAAAAGAAGTCACGTTGGTAAATTTCATGGCGAGTCCCATGAAAAACACACACTGATTTGCAAATGGGTCCGTCTCGTTGCAAAATGAGAACAGAGGCCGGGAATATTAACTCCTCTGTGCATTAGGGACCCGCGTGTTAGCTGTAGAATTGCTTATCCAACGCAAATTATCCTCTTTTTTTTTTTACGAGAGGAGTGAAATTGCTGGCGATCCATTATGAAAATGAACCAAAATGAGTCCTAATTTTTCGGCGTTTTAAACCTTAATGATTTTACGCCGTCATACACGGCCCGGCTTAATCTGCTTTTGAAGCGTGCTGGTAATAGTAATAATATTAGGGCGAATATCTTTCAGTAATGGGACGGTATGGTTTTTTTTTTTATTTTACTATTTGCACCGAACAAGAAAGTGTCCACTTCTTTGCTTAAAATGCCTCTTTTAGAACACATTTTTGTGAGTAGTTCTCACTGAATAGGTATTGCTTTTGTAAGTGCGTTCAGTGAATAAAGTTTGCTTTTTCAACAGTTTTCAAGGCGTACGTTTTTTTTTTTTTGTAAATATTTTTCATGAAATATGTATTGTTTTGCACAAAAAACAAGAAAAAATGCGCCGAAGTTTCTTCGGCGTAATCGAGTTTTCTGTACAGCGTATAATCAAGGCCCGTCCTATTGCGTTGCCAGACGCACGACCATGGCTAACTTCAATCTTACATAAAATAAAAACTACTGAGGTCAGAGGGCTGCATTTTGGTATGTTTGATGATTGGAGGGTTGATGATCAACATACCAATTTGCAGCTCTCGAGCCTCTGCAGTATTTAAGATCTGAGGCCGGACAGAAAAGTGCGGACGGACGGACAAAGCCATCTCAATATTTTTCTTTTACAGAAAAGTAATAAAAAGTTCTGTTTTTGTAGTTCCCAAGGATTAAACGTTGTCTTCTACAATTTCCTAAGACGCCACGTGACTAACCTAAGAGTGATAACAAGCGTACATAATGTGTGCAAGTGTAGAGAAAATAATTTAATGTTTATTGAAAAGCAATGGACACAAAATACCCCGATTAGTAATGGGGACCTAGGCAGGAAGTAAAAAAAAAAAATAAAATGAAGAATTAGAAGAAGGACAATATAAAATAAGTTTCAGCCCATCCTTGTAAAAGAAGAAAAAAGAAAGTAGGGGAGACTCAAGGAAGTTAGAAGCAAGGAGTTTCATTCCATATCCTGGAAGTGTAATGGACTGGAGGAAACGAACTCTGGAATTGCTGAACTCCCCACAGGTGTGCGTGTCCTTCTAGCCCGGAGCGAGGGCTCGCCTAGATTAACTTGGGGTTTAAACCCTGTGTGCTTGTTCCATGTGAATAGGTTTCATCTACTGAAATAATAATAATAATAATAATAAATACCTTTAATCAGCTTATTTCCATTGTGAATTACGTCACTGATAAATCTTCCGGATTAAACTGTTGCTAGAATGGGTTGATTGATTGATTGATTCAAGGTTCTCTGGCGTTTGGTAAAAAGAAAGGCAGCAGCTGAAACGCCAATCTTTATTGTTGGTCAGTCTTCACATAATTCAGTTCCAGTTTGCGATTAAAAACTGTCTTTTCAATAAAATGAAAAGTACAAATGGCTTAAAAATTTAAGTTTAAAATACAATCAATCCACCAGATCTGCAAAGGGAGTCTTCAAGCCAATAGGCTAAAGCAAACGGACATCAGAAGTAATTCCAAGCTGAGTCAGCAATTTCATCAGAAGCTCCTCTCGTCCTTAGAATGCAAATTTATGCGCAGGAAGGTTAAAATGGAAACCTGCTTCCAGTCAGTTTCTTATGCTTCTTCCGATTGCCTCCGAGACCCTCCCTTGAAATTTCTCTCGATGTCTTCCAAAACCCTTCCTCCCTCCCTCCCTCCCTTCCCTCCCTCTCTCTCGTGAGTCTCAGCATCCAAACGATGCTCGATGGAGCGAGATGAAAGTCTCTCCTTATCAGTCGTGGAAAGAAGATGTGTTAATGAGGTGATTTCTCCTCAGCTCTTCGACTCCTCTGTAGGTATCGTCTAATACCTGAGCCATCAAACACTTTCCGGATTCTGATGATGTGGATTTCTTTTCCTTCTTCTTCCTGGGTTAAATTTAGAGAGAGAGAGTGTGTGTGTGTGTGTGTATTTAGAGAGAGAGAGTGTGTGTACGTGTGTGTATTTAGAGAGAGAGAGAGAGAGAGAGACTTTAAATTAGAGAGAAATGGAGAGATTGTATTTAGAGAGAGAGAGAGAGAATGTGTATTTGGAGAGATAGAGGGAGAGAGAAATTCTATTTAGAGAGAGGGAGAGAAAGGGAGAGATTGTATTTATAGAGAGAGAGAGAGAGAGAGAGAGAGAGAGAGAGAGAGAGAGAGAGAGAGAGAGAGAGAGAGAGAGAGCGTTGGATTTTCCTTGAATTATTTCCAATATCCATTTACACTAATCTTTAGGGTATTGGCTTTAAGACGCCGTTTTGCATATTTAAGATGATTATATAATTAAACTTTCCATAGAAGCCATTTGTACATTGTATGTTACTGAAAAGGCAGTGTTTTTTAAAACCAAAATAAAAATGAAGTATGCGAAGATTAAATTCAGTCTCTTTGATAATGATGAACGAAGAATCACTAGGACTGTGTTCAAATTGCTATAATGCAACGTCGATTTTTTCACAGATTGGCGTCCCAGTTTCTGTGGTCTCGGCGCCAGGAATGCGTCCTTCGAAATTAGTTTAGTAACAAGTAGAATTTCTGTGCATTTTACGAATCTACGATGGAATCTACGATGTAAAATCACCTGACTTTCCACCGTCGAATCCACTGCAACTGAGGGCGCTGGAAAAGAGTTGTATTTTATCACGAAATAAAGCCCTTTTGTTCACGTCCTATAAAGTACAGACTTGTAAAGTTTCTAAACTATAAATTAATGGTGCATGGGAATAGCGTTTTAGAATTCTGGTAGCTGTATTATATAATGGAAAAAGATTAGGAGAAAGTATGACCTAATAAACTGCCGGCGTCAGAGTTTGAGAGAACCAAACTCTCTCTCTCTCTCTCTCTCTCTCTCTCTCTCTCTCTCTCTCTCTCTCTCTCTCTCTCCTCCGCGCGAGCGCGCGCGCCCTCAAAGGCATGCACACTGCCAGATTAGCTCCTACCACCTTTAAGATCATTTTTGGTTGTTATGGATGAACGTGGGAGACATGTCTGTAGAAATCAGGGCGGATGTAGCACAAATTCCTTGGAATTAAAACACAGCTTCAAGGCCCCACTCTCTCTCTCTCTCTCTCTCTCTCTCTCTCTCTCTCTCTCTCTCTCTCTCTCTCTCTCTCTCTCACACACACACACACACACACACAGTCTGGGACATATCATAGCAGTGGACGATAATGTTTGATGTTGTAATAATTAATATTTGTATTATTTTGAACAAGCGTAAATCAACACGAACTGTCATGCAACGATCAAAAGAGAACTCAACTTATGTTTACGCATCATCAGAAACAAAGAACTAATTTTGTATCACTTTCTTGGAGAGAGAGAGAGAGAGAGAGAGAGAGAGAGAGAGAAAATAATCACGTTTCACATATTCTTTTGATGAAGAGAGAGAGAGAGAGAGAGAGAGAGAGAGAGAGAGAGAGTAAGAAATAATCATGTATCACTTTCTATTTGGAGAGAGAGAGAGAGAAGAAGCATATCTTCAGAGATGAGTAAATAATCATGTTTCTCTTGGATGAAGAGAGAGAGAGAGAGAGAGAGAGAGAGAGAGAGAGAGAGAGAGAGAGAGAGAGAGAGAGAAACATGACATCAGAGACTAGGAAATAATGATGTTTCTCATGGATGAAGACATGGAGAGAGAGAGAGAGAGAGACAGGCGGGGTGAGAGAGGAAAATAATCACGTTTCACATACGCTTTTGATGAAGAGAGAGAGAGAGAGAGAGAGAGAGAGTAAGAAATAATCATGTATCACTTTCTATTTGGAGAGAGAGAGTGAGAGAAGAAATATATCATCAGAGATTAGTAAATTATCATGTATCTCTTTGGATGAAGAGAGAGAGAGAGAGAGAGAGAGAAGAAACATAACATCAGAGACTAGGAAATAACCATGTATCTCTTTGGATGAAGAGAGAGAGAGAGAGAGAGAGAGAGAGAGAGAGAGAGAGAGAGAGAGATGGAAAGCGATTGACACATACCCACCATCACTCAACCAGTATCTTCCCGAAAGGACAAATATTTCTTCTTCTTCTCCTTCTTCTTCTTCTTCTTCTTCTTTTTTGCGCGAATGTAAACAGTCTCCTCGACCGGGAACTCATCAGAGTGAAAGCGCGGGTCCCTTTAAAAATCAGGCTCTTATGAAATACACCACCGGGGCCAAGTGGGAAATATTTTACATCATAACGTCTTCAAGCCGTTCATAAAAGCTCTGCCGACTTCAAACACGCATGAGAGAGAGAGAGAGAGAGAGAGAGAGAGAGAGAGAGAGAGAGAGAGAGAGAGAGATCGGTGTTACGTGAATATTAAGCTCGAACGGACGCGCATACACACACAGACACACATACATAAATACGACACACCTATATATATATATATATATATATATATATATATATATATATATATATATATATATATATATATATATATATATATATATAATATATATATATATATATATATATATATATATATATATATATATATATATATATTATATATATACATATATATATATGTATACATATATATATATATATATATATATATATATATTAGTATGTATGTATGTACAGTATAACTGAGTTTAAAATGTGTGTTATGCGTGTGTATTTGTTTATTTTTATAAGAATGTGAGCGTTAAAGTAAGGGAGAAATGATTTAGTATATAACTCTACATAAACATTCCTCAGTCATTCTTGTAGAATGGTTATTTCAGACCTGTAGCGATTACTATTGATATATTGAGCTAGTTTGCAAAAATAAAAGAAACCTAAAATTTTGTATGAATGAATTTTCAACTGTAAAATAACATTTGTTAAAATACTTCGAAAAAAAAATTTATTTTGACCCATCTTTAACGTTTTCTTTCCCCAATTCCAATTTTTGGTTTCCGATTTTCATTCCAGTTTTTATTTTCGTTCAAATGGCCAACTAGGAAGCCGAACATTTTTAACTGCTCTTTTTTATTTTTATTTTTTTTTTTGCGTCCAACAAAGATTTTTCATGTTACTGGCGGACACTCGATTTTTCATACATATGAGTTACATAAATGAAAAGCAGCGGGAGAGATGAAATATTTTCGCATCGTCGCTACGGGAAAGATAACCGAGAATAAACGTGGGAGAAGTATCTCCAAAATGTTTGCAACGTATTTCTGCGAAAAGACAGCCCTCCATGGAGACTGGGGTGGCCAGGAGGGGGGCTGGGGGTCCTTTAACTTCTTCCCACTCGCAAGGAATCTTTTCAAATGTTAGGGAAGTCTTGCAGCTGCATCCCACTTTGCTTTTTCACTTCTCCTTCACTATCCAACTTCTTCGCCGTTCTCCACTTTTCACCTTGCTAAAATTTCTTCCTGGTGATGCCAGTGACAGCGTAGAAATATTTGACACATTGCTGTCAATTGGCCAGTTAATAATGATAATATGATTAGCCAAGATGGTCTGGACATGTGGTGAGAGACGAAGAGCTGTTAGTCAGGAATGTAAGAAAGGCCCAGAAAGTCTTAGAGCAAGGGCTAAGATAATATGCCTGGACCAGACAAGAATTTAGGAAGAAATTGCACAGGAGAGAAGACTTATTTTGCGCTGTTTCAAACAAGACATGTTGGTCTTCGGAATAAGTGGTAGGAAATGTCACCGGCTTAGTAAGTGCTAATGCAACTTTATTTTTTCTCAGCCTTGGTGTCAGTTGACCAGTAATAATATAAATAACAAAGAATTAATGCACCTGAAAGCTAGGAGCCTCTAATTACCAAGTCCTTACCTTTCTACTTAGTAGTAGTTTAAGTTTTTAGAGTATTTTCGGTTTTTTGGGTCCGAATAACTGCACGAGTCATTTCAGTTGTCTTAGTTTTATTTTCGAATTCTACATAGTGATCTCTGTATGTAATAGATTTATATGCTCAGTTGCTTTGTTTGTTTACCTTTAAAATGCTGTGTGATTTAGGTCTTCAAATTTTCCCAAATTTTTAATTTTTCTTGAAAATTTTTTATTCAATTTTTTTTAACACTGAAAGTCAGCAGCCGCAAAACACATTAAAAACCACATTTACCCAGACGTACTTACAAAATCAGACATACACAGATACTGGTGCAGTATAAAGGCAAATATACATTTCAAGGAATGTATGTACACACAGCTAGGCAGACTTAAGAAGGCTTCTGTGATAGCAAGCAGATACTCGTATATACCAACAGCAACAGTAGCTTTAACGTACGTACGTACGCACACACACACATGAACACGCATGGAAAGAGTCACTGGTTTGTTGTAATATTGGGCTTAATCTTACATAATATAATAATAATAATCATTAACCTAATAATATTGTGTGCAGTGTGCAATTGCCACTTTTTCTACCCTTCTGTCGAGAGAGAGAGAGAGAGAGAGAGATATTTCTCTTTGCAAAATGGCAGTATGCAATTGTCGCTTTTTCCACCCTCCTGTCGAGAGAGAGAGAGAGATATTTCTCTTTGCAAAATGGCAGTATGCAATTGTCGCTTTTTCCACCCTCCTGTCAAGAGAGAGAGAGAGAGAGAGAGAGAGAGAGTTCTCTCTGCAAAACGACAGTGTGCAAGTGTCACTTTTTCCAAACTCCTGTCAAAAGAGAGAGAGAGAGAGATATATATATATTTCTCTTTGCAAAATGGCAGTATGCAATTGTCGCTTTTTCCACCCTCCTGTCAAGAGAGAGAGAGAGAGAGAGAGAGATATATATATATTTCTCTTTGCAAAATGGCAGTATGCAATTGTCGCTTATTCCACCCTCCTGTCAAGAGAGAGAGAGAGAGAGAGAGAGAGAGAGAGAGAGAGAGAGATGCAAAACGACAGTGTGCAAGTGTCACTTTTTCCAAACTCCTGTCAAAAGAGAGAGAGAGAGAGAGATATATATATTTCTCTTTGCAAAATGGCAGTATGCAATTGTCGCTTTTTCCACCCTCCTGTCAAGAGAGAGAGAGAGAGAGAGAGAGAGAGAGATATATATATATTTCTCTTTGCAAAATGGCAGTATGCAATTGTCGCTTTTTCCACCCTCCTGTCAAGAGAGAGAGAGAGAGAGAGAGAGAGAGAGAGAGAGAGAGAGAGAGATCTGCAAAACGACAGTGTGCAAGTGTCACTTTTTCCAAACTCCTGTCAAAAGAGAGAGAGAGAGAGAGATATATATATTTCTCTTTGCAAAATGGCAGTATGCAATTGTCGCTTTTTCCACCCTCCTGTCAAGAGAGAGAGAGAGAGAGAGAGATATATATATTTCTCTTTGCAAAATGGCAGTATGCAATTGTCGCTTTTTCCACCCTCCTGTCAAGAGAGAGAGAGAGAGAGAGAGAGAGAGAGAGAGAGAGAGAGAGAGAGATCTGCAAAACGACAGTGTGCAAGTGTCACTTTTTCCAAACTCCTGTCAAAAGAGAGAGAGAGAGAGAGATATATATTTCTCTTTGCAAAATGGCAGTATGCAATTGTCGCTTTTTCCACCCTCCTGTCAAGAGAGAGAGAGAGAGAGAGAGAGAGAGATATATATATTTCTCTTTGCAAAATGGCAGTATGCAATTGTCGCTTTTCCACCCTCCTGTCAAGAGAGAGAGAGAGAGAGAGAGAGAGAGAGATCTGAGAAAGATCTGCAAAACGACAGTGTGCAAGTGTCACTTTTTCCAAACTCCTGTCAAAAGAGAGAGAGAGAGAGATATATATATTTCTCTTTGCAAAATGGCAGTATGCAATTGTCGCTTTTTCCACCCTCCTGTCAAGAGAGAGAGAGAGAGAGAGAGAGAGAGAGAGAGAGAGAGAGAGAGAGAGAGATCTGCAAAACGACAGTGTGCAAGTGTCACTTTTTCCAAACTCCTGTCAAAAGAGAGAGAGAGAGAGATATATATATTTCTCTTTGCAAAATGGCAGTATGCAATTGTCGCTTTTTCCACCCTCCTGTCAAGAGAGAGAGAGAGAGAGAGAGAGAGAGAGAGATATATATTTCTCTTTGCAAAATGGCAGTATGCAATTGTCGCTTTTTCCACCCTCCTGTCAAGAGAGAGAGAGAGAGAGAGAGAGATATATATATATATTTCTCTTTGCAAAATGGCAGTATGCAATTGTCGCTTTTTCCACCCTCCTGTCAAGAGAGAGAGAGAGAGAGAGAGAGAGAGAGAGAGAGAGAGAGAGAGAGATCTGCAAAACGACAGTGTGCAAGTGTCACTTTTCCAAACTCCTGTCAAAAGAGAGAGAGAGAGAGATATATATATATTTCTCTTTGCAAAATGGCAGTATGCAATTGTCGCTTTTTCCACCCTCCTGTCAAGAGAGAGAGAGAGAGAGAGAGAGAGAGATATATATATTTCTCTTTGCAAAATGGCAGTATGCAATTGTCGCTTTTTCCACCCTCCTGTCAAGAGAGAGAGAGAGAGAGAGAGAGAGAGAGAGAGAGAGAGAGAGAGAGATCTGCAAAACGACAGTGTGCAAGTGTCACTTTTTCCAAACTCCTGTCAAAAGAGAGAGAGAGAGAGAGAGATATATATATATATTTCTCTTTGCAAAATGGCAGTATGCAATTGTCGCTTTTTCCACCCTCCTGTCAAGAGAGAGAGAGAGAGAGAGAGATATATATATTTCTCTTTGCAAAATGGCAGTATGCAATTGTCGCTTTTTCCACCCTCCTGTCAAGAGAGAGAGAGAGAGAGAGAGAGAGAGAGAGAGAGAGAGAGAGAGATCTGCAAAACGACAGTGTGCAAGTGTCACTTTTCCAAACTCCTGTCAAAAGAGAGAGAGAGAGAGAGAGAGAGCGAGAGAGAGAGAGAGAGAGAGAGAGAGATAGAGAGAGAGAGAGAGAGAGAGAGAGAGAGAGATTTCTCTCTGCAAAAAAAGAGAGATTTCTCTCAGCAAAATGGCAGAGTGCAGTTGTCACTTTTTCCATTCTCCTGTCGAGAGAGAGAGAGAGAGAGAGTTCTCTCTGCAAAACGACAGTGTGCAATTGTCACTTTTTCCACCCTCCTGTCAAAAGAGAGAGAGAGAGAGAGAGAGAGAGGAAATGCAAATTTTTTTTTATGCATCTCAGAATAACGTATCTTCTGAATATGGCGTCGTATTTCATTATGCCATGTAGGATGCCTCCAAATAGTACATAAAACCTCGCGCACGTTTCCCTGCTGCGTACAAGACTGCAGATTTGCATGCATCCACTCTCTCTCTCTCTCTCTCTCTCTCTCTCTCTCTCTCTCTCTCTCTCTCTCTCTCTCCTCTCCCCGTGCGCCAGAGGACAGGAAATAAAATAAAAACTGGAGCGCTTCATAAAACAGGGATAATTAAAAGCGACTCTGTGGAGGAGGCACAAACTTAATAAATTCTTTTGTGCTGGAAGTTCATTTGTCATCGTCATCGTCCACAACGCCGCGTGACGCAGAGTATGCATGTATTTATGTGTGTGAATATGTATGTATGTATGTATGTATGTATGTATGTATGTATATATATATATGTATATATATATATATATATATATATATATATATATATATATATATATATATATATATATATATATATATATATCAATACAACACAAAGGAACGCGTGCTTGAGAATATCACTAAATCCACGTCGGAAGGTGAGTGGAAACCAGGACTTTGAACAAAGTACTTTCGTAGTTTATTCTACATTTGTGAACTTGACAATGTAGAATAAACTCCGATGTGGACTTAGTGATATATATATATATATATATATATATATATATATATATATATATATATATATATATATATATATATATATATGTTTATATAAAATCTTCATTCATTTTATATATATATACATATATATACACATATATATACAGTGTATATAAACTATTACCCAAAAATAAAATGTGTCCAAAATAACAAATAAACCATGCGAATGAATAATTGGTTTCTCTCTCTCTCTCTCTCTCTCTCTCTCTCTCTCTCTCTCTCTCTCTCTCTCTCTCTCTGCCCCCCACATTCTTGGTTTTTCCTTGGAATGCTGATATGAAGGTTCTTCCAAGGAATTTAATCTTCTAGCTGATTATCACGTCACATTCTCCATAAGAGTTGTTATCATCATCATCATTATTATTACAAAATCGTTATTATTACTCATAAAGCAAAAGAGTCATGAACTTGCTTCTAAGATTACCGCTCGAAAAGTGTAGAAAAGAATATATATAAAAAATTATTGATATATATATACTCGTATATAAATAATAAGGAATAAAAATATAAATGCGTACAATCTAACGCATAAGTAACGTCCTGGTACCGAGGCCGTGACTCAGCCTTAGTTTCAAGAATATTGATAGTATGGTCACAGACTGTATAAGGCGGCGTGGGATGACCCAGCAGATATAAAAGTCGAGTGAAAAGCTCCATTCAGTTTAATCAAAATTAACGGAAAGAAAATAATATTGAGAGAGAGAGAGAGAGAGAGAGAGAGAGAGAGAGAGAGAGAGAGAGAGAGAGTGCAGAAGGGGTTTTAATTCTATTATTTGAGTTAGGTGGTAGAAAACATGCTCACAGTTTTAGGTACTCTTACATCAAACAGTAGCTTATAAAGCATACAGTATACTGTGCAAATTAGTTACATTTTCAAAAGGGGGACACACTGCATCAAATTTTGTTTCATTTCTGGTCACATTTAAACCCTGAAAACGAGAGAATGTCTGTCAAAACTGTTTTGTACACTGTGTTTTATGGATGAAGGTTTTATTTATTTATTTTTTCCTCGTGTTGTGGAGATGACTTTCCAAACTGTTGACGCTGCTTGTATCCTCTTTTCATATATGCCCCGGCGCTGAAAATTTTAGGGATGAATTTGAAAAGCTACAAAACAACTGTTGTTTAGCAAAATGGCTTTAATGTCATCCTGGTTTTTTTTTTTGTGCGTGTTTGTGTGTACAACCACCCAAAAAAGTTTTGGAAGCAAAGAGCATTATTAAACCGACAGTCATTTCCGATTATATTTGATAAACCGGAAATACTACGTGTCTTTTAGAACTCAAGAGACGAAGAGCTGGAAATATGAACTGAAAGAGAGAGAGAGAGAGAGAGAGAGAGAGAGAGAGAGAGAGAGAGAGAGAGAGAGAGAGAGAGAGAAGATGTAAAACCAGAATAATTGGAAAGTCATAAAGAATGTCGGGGAAAAATGAGACCTTTAATAGGCCAGGATGTTTGAATGAACCAAAATAATTGACGATTTTTGTGAAATGGAAAGCGGAAGGTAATAACGAAAGGGTGAATCCGGTTGTTTATACGTCAGACTTTGTTTTTTTTTTTTTTTAATACAATTTTTTGGAAAGCGATCAGATTAACGAAACAAATTTCCAAGTGTCGGTAGTGCTTGGTGCATCACTGAACTGTTTTATACACTTACGCTCTTCGTTTATGAGATTTCAGTGTATTAAAATTCATTGGAAGTGAAAGATTTGTGTCTCAAAAATCGGAAGTGAAAGATTTGTATCTCAAAATTCGGAAGTGAACTATTTGTATCTCAAAAATCGGAAGTGACAGATATGTATTTCAAAAATCGGAAGTGTAAGATTTGTATCCTAAAACTCGGAAGTGAAAGAGTTGTATCTCGAAAATCCGAAGTAAAATATTTGTATCTCGAAAATCGGAAGTGAAAGATTTGTATCTCGAAAATCGGAAGTGAAAGATATGTATCTCAAACTCGGGAGTAAAAGGTTTATATCTAAAAAATCAGAGGTGAAAGATTTCTATATAAAAAATCGGTAGTGAAAGATTTGTATCTCAAAATTCGGAAGTGAAAGATTTCTGTTACAAAAATCGGAAGTGAAAGATTTGTATATGAAAAATTGGAAATGAAAGATTTGTATTTCAAAAATCGGGAGTGTAAGATTTGTATCTCAAAAATCGGAAGTGTAAGATTTGTATCTCAAAAATCGGGAGTGTAAGATTTGTATTTCAAAATTCGGAAGTGTAAGATTTGTATCTCAAAAATCGGAAGTGTAAGGTTTATATATTAAAACTCGGAAGTGAAAGATTTGTATCTCGAAAATCGGAAGTGAAATATTTGTATCTCAAAAATCGGGAGTGTAAGATTTGTATCTCAAAATCGGAAGTGTAAGATTTGTATCTCAAAAATCGGAAGTGACAGATTTGTATCTCGAAAATCGGAAGTGAAAGATTTGTATCTTAAAAATCGGAAGTGTAAGATTTGTATCTCAAAAATCGGAACTCGGAAGTGAAAGATTTGTCTCGAAAATCGGAAGTGAAAGATTTGTATCTCGAAAATCGAAAGTGAAAGATTTGTATCACAAAAATCGGAAGTGTAAGATTTGTATAACAAAAATCGGAAGTGTAAGATTTGTATCTTAAAACTTGGAAGTGAAAGATTTACATCTCGAAAATCGGAAGTGAAAGATTTGTATCTCGAAAATCGGAAGTGAAAGATTTGTATTTCAAAAAATCGGAAGTGAAAGATTTCTATATAAAAATCGGAAGTGAAAGATTTGTATCTCAAAAATCGGAAATAAAAGATTTGCATTTCATACAGTGGAAGTGAAGGATTCGTATCTCATAACGCCGAACTGAGATTTGTCCAACTGAATAAAGTTTAGATAAAAAAGAAATTTGTTCATAAACAAAAATCTCACCAAATTTTATTAAATGTAAAGCTTTAGGTTATTACAAATGGCGTACATCCGTTTATTTATACGTCAGACTCTTTTTCGTAATATAGGAAGAAAAAGGCTTTATCTATCGCACTTTCGAAGAAATTACGATGGAATTGAATATTTTATGGAACAAGATAAACAAGTAAAATATGCGCCGAAGTGTCTTCGGAGCAATCGAGTTTTCTCTACAGCCGGTACAGCGTATAATTAAGGCCACCGGAAATAGATCTATCTTTCGGTGGTCTCGGTATAATGCTGTATGAGCCGCGGCCCATGAAACGTTAACTACGGCCCGGTGGTGGCCTATCCTATATCGTTGCCAGAGGCGCGATTATGGCTAACTTTAACCTTAAATAAAATAAAATAAAAAAACTACTGAGGCTAAAGGGCTGCAATTTGGTGTGTTTGATGATTGGAGGGTGGATGATCAACATAGCAATTTGCTGCCCTCTAGCCTCAGTAGTTTTTGAGATCTGAGGGCGGACAGAAAAAGTGCGGACAGAAAAAAGTGCTGACGAAATAAATTGCGGACGGACAGACAAAGCCGGCACGATAGTTTTCTTTTACAGAAAACTAAAAATCCGAAATTGAATGAAACAGAAACGTATTGCAGCCAACTCCTATTAATCACAAGCTGAAATGCGACAAGCAAACAACACCTTTGACGAAGGAAATGACTCCCACTGAAACAGAATATCCAGTCGGCTCGTCAAAGCGACACATTTTCATTCATAATCAATCAAACTGCGAGGACACGCCGTTGACGATTCCTCCCGGAACACACAAATACACGTCATCCTTTCGCCCCCGAATAAGTTATGTTCGAAAATTGGATTCTGTCTCATTTGGTCTTTATGATAATGGACGAAGCGGGAGCCAACTCGAAGGTTTATGTAATATATATATACATATGTATATATATATATATATATGTATATATATATAATATGTGTATGTGTGTGTGTTGCGTGTGTGTGTGTATGTGTGTTTTTGTGCTTGTGAATATAACTATGCATTTGTGTTTTCGTCTCGCGAATTGTTAATACCCAAGAACAGCTGATTAAATGTACACCATTTCGAACTCCGTAAAAAAATAAATTGTAATGCTCAAAATATCCCAGAAAAATAACTAATGCTGAAAAAAATATTTACAACGATAAAACACTCTTTTCTAAGGCAAATCTTCCTCCCTCGCAAATGAACCCGGAACCCAAAACCTTCAGAGCCATAAAAACGAACCTAGAATCCTTTTGAAGTCCACCACGTACTTTGTGATCCTAAAAAGGAATCGATTCCAGAAGTGGTGGAATCTGGAATTCCTCAGTCCGGGAGTATTTGTTTGCTCAGGAACGTTCGAGAGAGAGAGAGAGAGGTGTTGTAACTACAGAATGAAATTAACCCATTTAGATGTAAATGAGGCCGGTTGATTTGCGTATTTCAAGTTCAGGTTTAAAGGAAAGCCACATTATTCCCAGTTACAGTTAAGAGAAAGAAGAATTCGCTCTTACATTCCTAAATAAGAAAGAGGGGGGAAAAAAGGATAAATAATTAAGCAGCTAGGAAATAACTGTGCCGGTAGGGTGGACGTTGATTCATGGTATTGCTCTTAAAACTCCTGGAAGTGCTTGCATCGTTTTACGTATAATCTTGTTTTATATATATATATAATATATATATATATATATAATATATATATATATATATATATATATATATATATATAAAAATATATGTGTATATATACAGTATATATAAATATATATATATATATATATATATATATATATATATATATATATATATACAAAGATACATACTTACATATATACATACATGCATACGTACATACATACATATATATTTTCGTTCAGCTGACGGTAAGTATCCGCTGCCGATTGGCTGAAGTTATTGAGGCTCACCACTCATTGGTTACAGTGACATCGATTGTGGCTATTTACTGTCGTCTCAAAAAAAAAAGCATCAATACTGTAGGGCATTTTGCTGTTTGCCTCCTCAATCTTGGGGAGAAAAATTGCATTACTGAATGAAAAGAATTCAGTGTTGCGGGAAGAACCAAATAGATATAGGAAATAGAGTGAGGATACAATAAAAAAGGTGATAACATTAAACAGAGCGATGTATACATCACATAAAGCTATTATTTAAACATGACAAGCAGTGTTTGCTTATGTTCCTATTTTGTAATATTGAGTCCGCACTTGTGCAGAATATTGACTGGTACTTGCCTGTCGAAATAGAATAAATTAAGTTTCATGTAAGTGTTATCATATTATTGGGTGTATTTGTTTTCAGTGACTATCACACAGTGACTGCTGCTGTTAATTTTGCGTTACCGTTAGTCTTTATTATACAGTGACCGTTTCCTGTTAATTTTGAGTTACCGTTAGTCTTTATTGTACAATGACTGTTTCCTGTTAATTTTGCGTTACCGTTAGTCTTTATTGTACAATGACTGTTTCCTGTTAATTTTGCGTTACCGATAGTCTTTATTATGCAGTGACCGTTTCCTGTTAATTTTGAGTTACCGTTAGTCTTTATTGTACAATGACTGTTTCCTGTTAATTTTGAGTTACCGTTAGTCTTTATTGTACAATGACTGTTTCCCGTTAATTTTGAGTTACCGTTAGTCTTTATTGTACAATGACTGTTTCCTGTTAATTTTGAGTTACCGTTAGTCTTTATCATACAATGACTGTTTCCTGTTAATTTTGAGTTACCGTTAGTCTTTCAATGGAAGTGAAACTGAAGGCTATAAAGATGCAAAAATATCATTATTACTTGTTATCGATATAAAACGTAATATGTATTTAAATAATGCGTCGTATTTTATTATAATAATTAATTATTTATTCCTTACATACCTCAATATGTTCCTTTAATTATGAGTCCATGATATCCGCTCTTGTGTAAAAGAGAATAAGGAATATAATCATCTTGAGAAACAGTTATGTCCCAGCACCTGATTTATAATACCATATTTAATTCTAGTCGTTTTATGATAATAATTAATTATTTATTCCTTACATACCTCAATATGTTCCTTTAATTATGAGTCCATGATATCCGCTCTTGTGTAAAAGCGAATATAAGGAATATAATCATCTTGAGAAACAGTTATGTCCCAACACCTGATATATAATAGCATATTTAATTCTAGTCGTTTTATGATAATAGTTATTTATCCCTTACATATCTCAATATGTTCATTTAATTATGAGTCCATGATATCCGCTGTTGTGTAAAAGCAAATAAGGAATATAATCATCTTGAGAAACAGTTATGTCCCAACACCTGATATATATAATATCATATTTAAGTCTAGTCGCCTTGGCCATTTTTTTTTTTTTTTTTTTTTTACTGTCTTTTTCCTCTTGAGTTAAGAGAATAAACACACCCTGAAAATATGCAAAACTGTCTCTCTGATATTACGGCCTTGTTTCTCAGTCCTCAAACTACTCGACCCTCAACCGGTAACTCGTCTTTCCGCGCGCCGGTGTGTTGTCTTTGCAAAGAACAAAGTCTGGGAACTTAATTTTTCCGGAGATACTTTTCGTGCCTGATATTTGCGACTTTGCTTGCGAATGCTTTTAGAGAGATGAAGTCTCGAGCTTTGAGAAGGACCGAAATCTCCTGAGCCATCAGGAAGCCATTTAGATGTCTGGAAATGTTTGCAGTCTCTTTAAGGATAAAGTAAGAGATTGGACGGGTTTGCCCGATTCACTTTGGGAAATTTTCCGTTTTAATGTTGGCGCATAATTCAAGTAACCAGTTCACCGATGATACGTATTGTGTTGCATTAAGAAATTTTAACGTTTGACGTGAGTAAAGATGCGAATCCAATGATAATACGACCTTAAATGCATTAAGGAATTTGCTAGTTTAACATCAGTAAGAAAATTCCTTCTTCTTCTTTTTCTACTTCTTCTTCTTCTTCTTCTTCTTCTTCTTCTTCTTCTTCTTCTTCTTCTTCTTCTTCCTTAGAAGCTTGAATTTCAAGTCAACGGCCCTTGTAGGCTTGTTCCATATGAATAGGGATCATCGTCTGAATAATAAATAAAATAAAAATTAAAATATATTTTGAATCTAAAAGGAGTTTTTCCAGTAACTAGAATATTTTCACTGGCGTTTGATTTCCGCTGACTTTTTAAAAATGAACTTTCGTAATGGTTAAAGTCTTGCTATTGTTTTGATCGCTGTTCATGACTGACAAGAAATATCGACAGGGAACAGACCTAGCATTAAAAAGATGACCTCTAAGAAGATCCTCAAGTTTTAAACCTTTTTATCATTTACAACGGAAAGAATACTTTCAGTATGTTTTAAGAAAACGAGACTGCCCAGAATCTTTGTATTTGTTTTTGTAAGTAAGTCTCTCTCTCTCTCTCTCTCTCTCTCTCTCTCTCTCTCTCTCTCTCTCTCTCTCTCTCTCTCTGTACAGATTACATCATGTGGCTCAAATTTCATGGTCATTCGTAAACAAGGGACCAAGAATTCCCGAAAATACATTCTTAGCTGGCTAGAATTGCTTACCTAAACAAGATCTCTCAATTATATATTTCATCTGATATGTTATGTTTGGATCAGTTTGAATGAGCACATTTTTAGGAGCCTTTTTGCGTTCACAATGTAAATACTATATTGACGAGACCAGCAACATCAACAGATAAATAGTAATGATATTAATAATAATGAAGAGGTTAAAAATATAATACCTTGCTAAACCAAACATCCTCGCCGATGATAGGTTGAGCAGATATCCTTCCAACACATTTACCAAAGGACATTAACAATAATAGCAATAATAATAACAACAGTAATAAAGATGCCATTAGAAATGACTCGTTTACCATAAGTGTCATCACAGACTCTCGCCTCACTGTCGCACAACATTACCAAGAATATGAAAATTCAAGTCTGCAAAAAAAAAAAAATGTTCCTGGAGGTCCTGGAGGGAAGGAAAACAAGTGTATTGGTTTATTGGCTCCGCCTGAGAGGAGTTCCCTTCCCTTCCCTTCCCTTCCCTTCCCTTCCCTTGTGCGGAGAGCTCTGCATATTATTCTCTTCATATATTGGGTTAGATAGTAATGGCTTTTGGTCAATATGCTCTCCCTGGAGTCATAACTAGGCTGGTATTGGCTGTTTACACATTCTCCGCGAGATGCGGCTTTTTAGAGATATAAAGAAAATTTTCTTTTTCTTTTTTAGTTTTGTGGTTAAAGCTGTACAATGAACGTGGTTCTCTCTCTGGATTGTGGTTTATCGTTATCTAGTTTTTCCCAAGATTGGTTTATCTCTTTGCATAGAATATAATGATGGTTTGGAGGGATATACAATGATAGTTGTCTGCTTTTTTTTATGATCTCATTTAATTAAAGTTATATTATAGTGTATTTGTCTTCAGAATGGCGAAGTCCGTAACCTTATTACTATTGAAATTTAGTTTTAATAAGTTCGCATCACAAATAACGAATGCTAAAAGGAACAGTACTTAAGAAAAAATTCAACCTGATTTCAGGAATTAGGAATGTACAAAATCTTAGAATTTTTAAGCTTCTCTCTCTCTCTCTCTCTCTCTCTCTCTCTCTCTCTCTCTCTCTCTCTCTCTCTCTCTCTCTCGTATATTTCTGAATATGGCCACCATACCCTATTTTGGCATAGTATCATAAAAATGCACCCTTATCCGGCCAGAATTTCATGACCGCATAGATATGCCAAGTCTCCCAGTTATATATGTAATTGAGAAAGTAGGGTGTTTGGAGCAATTTAAAGGGGGGGAAATTTTTTGGAAATCTTTTTACTTTTAAAATAAATTTGTATGTAACAACAACAGCGATTAGTGATAATAAATCATATCAATAATAATATCAGTAATGATAAGGATAAAATAATAATTATAACAATACCTTGGTAAAACAATCATACCGAGAGCACGGAAGAACATACATCCTTCCAACACATTTATCAAAGGCAATAATAATAAAAATAATAATAACAGTAATAATAATAGAGATGCCACTACAAATGGCCCAATTACCATAAACAGCACCACAGACTCTCACCTCACCGTCGTGCGACATTACCACGAAATACGAAAATTCAAGTCTGTAAAAGAGAAAAAGAAAACACTGTTCCTCAGGAAAGCTCCGCCATGTTTACTGGCTGCAGGTCCTGGAGGGAAGGAAAACAAGTGTATTGGTTTATTGGTTCCGCCTGAGAGGAGTTCCCTTCCCTTCCCTTCCCTTGTACGAAGAGCTCTGCATATTATTCTCTTCATATATTGGGTTAGATAGTAATGGCCTCTGGTCAATATGCTCTCCCTGGAGTCATAACTAGGCTGGTATTGGCTGTTTACACATTCTCCGCGAGATACGGCTTTTTCGAGATATAACGAAAAAGTTATTTTTCTTTTTTTTTTGTTTCGTTGTGGTTAAAGCTGTACGGTATAGTGAACGTGGTTCCATCTCTGAATTGTGGTTTATCGTTATCTAATTATTGCTCAAGATTGGTTTACCTCTTTGCATTTAATATAATGAGAGTTTCGAGGAAAGTACAATGTTAGTGATACTGTAGAAAAAATCCACAGTTACGTATATGAGCACAGCTGTATTTTTCAAAATACAAAAATGATTAAAAGTGAGAGCTCTCCCATTTTAATAATTTTTGTACCGTATCTTGAAAAATACAGCTTTGCTCATATACATAATTGTGGATTTTTAAAATTATTTCTGGTCACAGTATAGTGATACACCATAGATAATGATAGTAATTATAATTTAGTTTTCTGCAAAAGAAAACTATTGTTCCGGCTTTGTCTGTCCGTCCGTGCTTTATTCTGTCCGCATTTTTTTTGTCCGCCCTCAGATCTTAAAAACTACTGAGGCTAGAGGGCTGCAAATTGATATGTTGATCATTCACCCTCCAATCATCAAACATACCAAATTGCAGCCCTATAGCCTTAGTAGTTTTTATTTTATTTAATGTTAAAGTTAGCCATGATCGTGCTTCTGGCGAAGATATAGG